>NW_015661999.1:194637-195391 GCF_001515625.1 Sinocyclocheilus rhinocerous | reverse complement strand
AAGCTCTATCATTGCAGTCAGCGGGTGTTGCAGTGCTTCAGTCCCAAAGAACTGAAATAAAAAGCTAGGGTTGGGTACCAAACTCAGTACTTTTAAGGGTACCGACCCGAATTGCGTCGGTACTACCGAGTACTGATTCACATTAAATCAATCAGTGCTTTAGACAAAATATTGACTGTTTTTGCTCAATTTCGCTGACGAAAATAGTTCCGATCAAAGCCACAGCAGAACTGTTGCGTCTCCGAGCAACACACAGCGGTGTTTCGTTACTGAATTAATCCACGTTTTTGAACGAATCTAGTGAGTCAATGATTCAGTGGCCCATTCATAAGGACAGTCACCTGCCTCGTTTCTGAATGAATCAGCCATTTGAATGAATTGGTTGAATGAATGAATAAATGACTCACTCATTTAAACAGACATTTGCCGCAGTACTTTTAAGGGTACCGACCGAATTGCGTCAGTACTACCGAGTACCGATTCACGTTAAATCAATCAGTGCTAAATTTCGGTACCTGAGAACGCATCTGGGTGCATACGCTACAGAGAGAGAAAGACAGACCCTGTGACGTGAGGTCACCCCTGTAACTTGTTCAAACAACACACAGGGCAAGCCGAAATGTTGTGTGTGGTTACATTTCTAGGGCCATATGGTTTCTGCGAAAACGCGGATGGGATCTAAAAACGTAATTCACTCTATAGCGCGGAATGCCACGGAATTCGTAAATTTTGGACGAATAAATCAAAAGTAGCC
>NW_015661999.1:186449-194469 GCF_001515625.1 Sinocyclocheilus rhinocerous | reverse complement strand
AAGAGAGACCCTGTGACGTGATGTCACCCCTGCAACTCGTTCAAACAACACACAGGGCAAGCCGAAATGTTGTGAAGTGTGGTTACATTTCTAGGGCCATATGGTTTCTGCGAAAACGCGGATGGGATCGCGAAGTCCATTCATAAAAACGTAATTTACTCTATATAACGGAATGCCACGTAATTCGTCAATTTTGGACGAATAAATCTAAAGTCTGCCACTTAATTCGAATCGCGATATGAACTAGTGTCTGTGAATATTAAAATGCAAAAAGACGGTTTAAATATGAATCCTGCATGTTCCGCTTGCCTCTGTATGTATGAATGACGGAAACGCGGTTTTGTTAACCACACAAATACTGACGCAACCTGTCAAAATAAAAGTATGGTTTAACATGTAACAGAAATATATTACTCTTGTATTAGTTTTGTACAGTATAATGTACATCTTTAAATATTACATTTTCTATCAAATTTAGATAAAACAATTAAATGATAAAAATAAATATTACAACCAGATTAATCACTTAATTGTAGAAAAAAATAGCTAATACAATTAATGTTTTAAAGGAATATTCACACAATTTTTCTTCCATGTATTAATTTCAACAGTAAACCTCAGTTTGTTTGCCAAAAAATAAAAAATTAATTTTCATTTGATTTAAAATAAATGTTTAAAGCCTTCATTTGATTTTCAGAAAGAATTTCTGGGGGGGATAAGAAAGAAAGAAAAAGTTTGTAGGGCCCTATTGTTCAAAATGTTGAAATTGAGACTTTTGGACTTATTTTTTCACTGAAATAAATGTTTTTGTAATTACACAGAGAGTAAAGTACCGAAAAAAGGTACCTTTGGGTACCCAACCCTATAAAAAGCGCCCATCCATAAAAAAAAAATACTCCGGGGGAAGCAGTTCCGGCCTGATGACGTATGAGGTCAGCGCTGCACATGCGCCGGTGAGTCTCGTGAAAACAAACGTTTGTTTACAGGATCAAAGGAAGCAAAGTTTCCTTACTTTAGCAAAGGAAAACCAGTCTCCTCTTGGCTTATATCGAAATTCTCTGACATTCTTCTTTACAAATCCTCGTTTTGTACTTCTAATTCGTGACCGTTGTTTTGTTTTGATCTCTCCCCTGCGCTTCCATGTTCGTCACTTCTGAGCAGCGCATGCGCAGCGCTGACCTCATATGTAGGGTTGGGTATCGTTTGAATTTTATTGATTCCGTTTCCAATTCTGCTTATCGATTCCGATTCTTATCGATTCCTAGTTTCGATTCCAATAAGATAAAAAATCCAATATGAAAAAAATTAGGTCAAACATTTAGATGTCAAACATTTATTCTGTCTTTTTACAAAGCATTCTGTTGCAGCTGAATAACACGAACAAAAATCAGCAGCCTACAGATCACTGCAAGAGGAACAATACGTCATAAATAGAATGCAGCAGCAGTTTTCTGTCGGGGATTTGTCGTGTCATACCACGCCGCATCCAGTGTAGACCAATGTATATATATCTATCTGTAGACAGCATCAATGATTATAATGAGTATCTTATACAATTATTTATGCATTTGAAATTTTGCAGTGTAAATGTATTTATGGCACCTCAGCTTCATCAAACTGTCTGTGTAAATGCATATAATGCCACTTCAGATGCAGCTTCTGTTTCCTCAGCAGTGGAAAGATAGAGTTTGTTAATACTAATTTAATTTGAATGGTAACAACTCTACAGTTTCTTATTATTCTAACTGAATTAATTGAAACAAAGTAAGAATTTGATGTGAAAGATGACAATTTAATAAGGTTAGGGGAAAAAATGAACATAAATAAACATAGTGGGAAATGACATCTGTTTTATTACATACAGTAATAAAATTTTAAGTTAGCATACAGCAACTCGTTTTAAGTTAACTATTTCTTCCTCTTTCCAGTCACAGAGCACTTTATTTTGAGAGTTGTTTAAGTGAGAATCTGTAACTTAGTCCAGATTGGGGGAATTGTAATGTTTAATAATTTATTTTATTATGTAAACAGTTTTTGCATTGAAATTTGCATAGATTTTTGTTTGTATATGCTGTCAATTATAGTTCTTAGAAAGAAAATCGGAATTGGCAAAAATCGTTATCGGCAGGTCACACTTCCAAACAATCGGAAATCAGAATCGGCGAAGAAAATTGCAATTGGTGCATCTCTATTGCTGAAGATGACTTAACTGAAAATGCCTTTATTGTTATCCTTTAATATTTCAACTTAATGAATAATGTTTCAAGGCTAGTACATGACTCTATAAAGAAAATTTCTATTTAAACATGTATTGTTTATTTAAGGTTTATTTTTATTTTTATTATATTTCTGAATAGACACACACCTTAAAACTTTTGCCGAAGAAAAAAAAGACTTATATGGGGTAAGTTGTCACATTGGAACCTGCCATTAAACACCTATTATAGGCTTTTTAGCCAAACTAAACAATTATAAACAAAACAATTCATAAAAAAAATGTTGTTTTTTTTACAAATAATATCGTAATAAATAAATCGTATACATTTATTTATGAGATTTAGATTAGACTAAATCTGACAGCTTGCCCCAATATTAATGTGCCAATAGTTTCGCACAAGCTGTGTGAAACCAACATATAAAACAACAGCTAGAGAAAACACACATTTGTCTAATTTGGACCTTTGACTCTAAACTTCCTCGTGTGACAACTAGCCCCGGTCTCCTCAACATACAGTATGAGTAGTATGTATCTTTATTGCAATATAAAACGTACAACGTTATGCAGTGTTAACTGCTCCGACTCTCTCCTATAACATCACTTCTGGTATATAACAGACTTCTCAAAGAGTAATTTATGTTTGTCTTTGGCCAGCAGTTTGCACAGGTGTTTAAGGTAAGACTCACGCTTATCAGCCGCTATGATTTCAATGAGGGTCATCACCGTTACTAGCCGTTCACCAGTCCACCCCATTATTTTATAACAGACGTGTTTATTTCATATAGGCCTCCTAATAACTACACAGTGTTGCATAGTTAACCGAAATATTCATAAATATAATTCCGCTAGACTGTATTGCGCAATCCCTTTCTAAGAGATTATTATTATGGGACGCTTCAATACTCAAAGCAGAATATAAACACAGCGCTTGTCGTCCGAGATTGTGCCACAAAAACAGGCAAATGGCGAAGAAAATGCCATATAAATGAAATTGTTAAGTGGATCATTACGTTTCGAAAGATGAAGGTTTAAAAGCGCTTTCTTACCTTTGTAAAACCGCTTTGAGTGAGGACGTGCTCGCGTCTCTGCCTGCTCCAGTGACGCTGCTGGTGCCGCGCGCGCTCTGCGTCAATAACGGCCACTGGCCTTTTCTAATTTTAAAATATTTTTTCTCTCTCTTTAAGCAACTGCAGCTCCCTGTCGCAATAAGGATGTTCTCGTCTGCGCGACACGATCTCTCTTCGTCACTCTGTCTCTATTTTCCTTTCATAATAGCCTCAATCATTCCCCTCCTCCCTCCTCCCACTCTCTCTCTCTCTCACTCTCTCTCTCCCTTCCTCTCAGTCTACATTTGATACAAATGAGGGAATACAATTAATGCAACGCAAGTAAATGAATGTCTTTTCCCTTTTAACACAGTGAATGTACACAAAGAAGGTAGGTTTCCTCAAAGGAGGTAAAGTCTATACCCTTCGTCCACACACAAAAATACACTAACACACCCCTTCACACCTCTCTAATGAAACCCCAATGGCACAATATGCACACACCCTCACATCTCAAACCACACAGTCTTTGTTCATGTTGATATTCCCGCCACCACTGATTCATAAAGACTCGGAATAATGTTTGAACAATATTACACAACTCTGCTGCATATGTTTCTCT
The DNA here is from genome assembly GCF_001515625.1 of Sinocyclocheilus rhinocerous. NCBI lineage: Eukaryota > Metazoa > Chordata > Actinopteri > Cypriniformes > Cyprinidae > Sinocyclocheilus > Sinocyclocheilus rhinocerous. The sequence continues at coordinate 190,583 of NW_015661999.1, read as the reverse complement.
CTGAAAGTAGTAAACCACGAAAAGGCAGGCCTACTCATTTAATGACTGAAGGTTTGTTTCTTCCCATTATGACAGAAAAATCACAATCTCATGAGAAAATGTGACTGTTTTATGATGTGGCAATTTTGTATTAATTCGTACAATGTGAATCATACAAAAAAAAGTGTGATTTTTAGAAAAAAAAATAAGCATGATGGTCCACCTTGTAAGCAGATCATACAAAAACGTAAGAGTGAGATTATAAGAATTCATGCAAATTAAGGTACAGTTACATTGGCTAAATGTGCACAAAATTTCGCAGGCCAAAGAGATCCATTGCCCATTCTCAAAAGTTTAGTCATGTACACAAAAGCATAAATCAAGCAGCTTTCTTTTGGTCAACACAGCAAATTTGCACAACCTGAACCCGTGGCAAAATCTGTACATGGTAATCTTTCGCCCTCACAAAACTCTCGATTGTGTGGATTCCTATTAAAAATGACTGGATTTCGACTGCAAAATTTTGCTGAGAAACAGTAAATGTGACCGTACCTTTAGACACCAATTTGCCAAAAAAGTATTTGAAAAAAAATTTATTTTTTTATTTATTTAATTTTATTTAATTTTATTTAAATATTAATATTTAATATTTAAATATTATTTAAATATTTAAAAAATACAATTTGAAAAAAAGTCTCTCATAAAGTGTATCATAAGAGATCTTTACAGTGTCTTTGCAATAAAAATCATGATATCTCAATACTAAGACCAAACAATCTATTAATTTTATAGTTCTAAACTTTTACTGTGTGTGAAAATCTATCTCATATGTGTCTATTTTTATTCCTCTCGAGGAATTAAAGGAGAAACATTTGAAATAAAGCTGATACTTTCTTGAAACACAACTCAATCAAGGCTCATAAGCAATAAAAGAGCAACATGAAAGCAATACAATTTTTCTCTGGGTTTTTCTTAACCTTTTTATTGGTAATACAAGGAAGATCTATAGGAAAAGATACATTATTGGTTGGAAAAATGAATGACTGAGAGAACATTTCTTTTGAAGGACTTCGTTTTGGCCTAATAAATCTACTCAAAACTTTAGACTAAAAAGCCAAACTTAGACTATCACTCATTTTATTAAATGCCAAAGGATATTTTCTTTAGAACAGAGCAAAGATACCCAGCATAGATATATGACATCCAATTTCTTCTTTTTTTAATAATTGGTTTTGAAAAATTGGACACTGGAACACAAATATACAGACATAATATGATTACAAAACTAGTTTCAGGCAAAAGTTGCTCAAGGGCCTAATTCAGTAATAAACTAATCTTGAAATTGAAGTTTGTATGCGAACACAAAATGCAATGAGAGATGCTTGGCAGTTGGCACAGATGAAGACAAAGAGATTTGTTAATTGATCTCGTTGTCTCAGCATGAAGTCATGAAACGAGAGATTAAATGGCTGTCAGGCCGTGGCAAATGATTCTGGAACATGATGGTTTAAAATTAATTTATTCTAAAAGATTCCAGGAAGTTCCAGACTCCTCATTCTCCCCTGGCTCTCTTGTACACAGACAAGAGGATGTGATCATTTTTCAGTGCCCTTGTCCCCAGAGACTGACACTGCCCATCTAAACTGGACCTCACCAGGCCAGTACTAAGAGCCTAGACCCTGATTGACTGTGCGCGCCGGTCCCTGCTGTCGTATTAATTTTCATTTTGACTGCTGAAGCCTCTACAAATCTCATCAATGCTGTCACAGACTGTGGCGGCGTGCATGTGATTCAGGGACTGAGACTGTGTTATAATTTCATAATCTGTATATATGTATTTCAAATTATATATATATATATATATATATATATATATATAATTTTTATTAAATCACATGATTTGCTAAATGGAAACTTTATACTTTTACATATCTACTTACTTAGGTTTAACTTTTACTTTTTTGTATATTTTTGTCCACTTTTTGTGCATAACAGATTAAATGAATCATGGTTGACATGAAAAATGTTGAAAAATGTCTGCTTTTCCATGATGCTTCAGGCATGCCAATAGTCGTATCCACCTGCAACATAACAAAAACCAACTTACCAAGCCACATGAATTGAATATTATGCTGACAGTGTTTCTGTCTGGTCATTCCTGGCTTACTGTATCGGCTGGCTCCAAACCCTCTGTAGGCGAGCTGAGCTCCATCTGTTGCTTTCAGAAGGACAAAGAGATTTGTTAATTGATCTCGTTGTCTCAGCATGAAGTCATGAAACGAGAGATTAAATGGCTGTCAGGCCGTGGCAAATGATTCTGGAACATGATGGTTTAAAATTAATTTATTCTAAAAGATTCCAGGAAGTTCCAGACTCCTCATTCTCCCCTGGCTCTCTTGTACACAGACAAGAGGATGTGATCATTTTTCAGTGCCCTTGTCCCCAGAGACTGACACTGCCCATCTAAACTGGACCTCACCAGGCCAGTACTAAGAGCCTAGACCCTGATTGACTGTGCGCGCCGGTCCCTGCTGTCGTATTAATTTTCATTTTGACTGCTGAAGCCTCTACAAATCTCATCGATGCTGTCACAGACTGTGGCGGCGTGCATGTGATTCAGGGACTGAGACTGTGTTTGTCCGCCTGCCTGATGTGATACGTATTCTGATTCTCTTTGTTCAGGCCATGTAATGAATAGCTATTGATGTCAGTAGAAAACCTGTCACTCAGTGTATGTTTACGTGTTGCTGAAAGAACAGAAAAGGCACAGATCTTTATGACCCTTTGCCAAAATAAAACTTGAGTTTTAGACTGCTAAACACAAAACAGAGACTAAATCTTGTCTTAAAGATACACAGTTTAAAAAAAAGTTGTGACATTTTAGAAAAGTATACTTTTGACCTTTTGATGCATAAAACGGCATTTTATTAAATCACATGGCTCCAAACCCTCTGTAGGCGAGCTGAGCTCCATCTGTTGCTTTCAGAAGGATCAATAGTTGTGATTTCTAATGATGTCTAAAAGCTCTGGGTAACTTGAGCATTCTGCCCAAGGCCCCATTGCTAGCCTTCAGCTGCCACTGAAGAACAGCCCTCGTGCCCATGCAGAGGTCACCCAATCTACTGATTAAATGCTCAGTTCTGATTGTGTATTGCTAATATGGGAGTTTAGAGAGTCATTTCTAATAGTACACTACCCAAGTGTTAACTCCTTATATGCAAATCGACTGTTTAAAATCTATACAAAAATTCAAATATATCTAAAATAAAATTTAAAAATTAAACATTCCAGGTGTTTCTTAATGTTTAGCTTTCTATAATTCCTGTTCACATTCTTGTCAATATGCAAACAATCACATTAATTATTATTACGTATAAGTGCCTGAGCTTGACTAAAGCATAATTCTGAAAGTCTGGCATACCCTAGAAAAACCTTCTTAAATTACAAAGGCATGTTCATTTTGTACAAGTTACAGAGTTCAAAATGTTCTGTATAGCATTGTCTGGGAGCCTGAATGTTTGAATGGCTCAGAACTATAGCCATGAAAAACCATAATTCAACACACAGAATAGAAATTTCACTTGTCAGTTCAAATGAATGAATACAATAGATACTGAAACAAGAAAAAGGTCACATCACATTGCCAATACTAAGCACGTATTGCAGAACATACACATATTCTTGCATGCATGAATGAATGAATGAATGAATGCAATAAATAGAAAAAAATAATAATAACTTGATAACAAAGTGTTCCGTCCTCCATACATCCAATCGATGGAGCCCTTTTTGTTCTGTTTCCCTTTCCTCATCTCCAGGCAAAAGGGACAATTAGCATTTAGATAGAAGTGAACTCTCATATAGCCCAGATACTGCATGGCTGGCCTTTTCTCGAAAACTCTTTATACCCTGGGGACACAGAATCAGTGGCAACAGCCTAAAGCAGCACTGCCACTCTTACCTGAAGGATGGCACCTGCACACAATCCTCTAGGGACTGTCTGTCATATCTCTTAAATGGGCTTCATGGCCCCCAGCTGTATACTGTATGTACATATGTGTGTGTGTGTGTGTGTATATTAATGATGAAAATAGACAGTTTTTATTGGTGGCTTTGAATATAATATAATATAATATAATATAATATAATATAATA
>NW_015661999.1:177662-184909 GCF_001515625.1 Sinocyclocheilus rhinocerous | reverse complement strand
CATTCCCAGAGCAGCTAGACATGTACTCCAAAAAATATGGTTCATTAGTCGTACTTAGAGTATCATTGGAGAGAGGCAGATTTTTTTTCTATTTATTTATGATTTTTTATGTATCTAGATTAAAATAATATATATATATATATATATATATATATATATATTTGTAAAAATAATATATACTTGTTATTTATATTATTTTATTATGTTTATATTATTTGAATATGTGAAATAATATTTGAAACTATATATTGTAATAATTCATAAATTTATAATTATTTTAACAACACATAATAAGTTAATAAATTGAATATAATATAAATATGAAATTATATAAAATAATATGTAATATAAATATAAACTGTGTGTGTAAATGAAAATCAGGGGGAAAAAACCCTATAAAAAACTATTTTATGAGGGAATGAACTACAATCCATTGAAGCACTGCAAATGTCTTCATCAAATAAAAAATGCTGTACTATATAAATTAATTTTGTAGTCATTGGCGTTATATATATATATATATATTCAATTTAGCTAAGAATTATTTAGTAAAAATGTAAGTTAGAGAGTGTATTAAGATCGATGTGGTAATACGATCCAGTGATGGGTGGGTCTTCAGAATTCGTATACTAGGTGTTCACCATGGAGTTTGACTATTAAATACGATTTTTATTTTAAGTTTAAGCAATGACTGATGGCTTCAACAAAAGCATACTTCATCGATTACTAATAACTTCGGAGCTCATGGTAGGTCCGTCTTTAAAGGTGTATAGCATAGTAAATAGGTTTCTGCGCTGAAATACCACACGTGAAAGTAGAACAACAGTTTACTGAATTACCCCCATAGAGTTTAACTGTGCTGCTGAGATATTTAGGCTTCAATAAGACATAAATATGTCTGACATGAATCCACCATGATCAGAGGTCAGGCAGCCATATCACCCTGTAGCCCAAGACTGGTTGCCCACTGAAGCTAAGCAGGGCTGAGCCTGGTCAGTACCTGGATGGGAGACCTCCTGGGAAAACTAGGTTGCTGCTGGAAGAGGTGTTAGTGAGGCCAGCAGGGGGTGCTCACCCTGTGGTCTGTGTGGGTCCTAACGCCCCAGTATAGTGACGGGGACACTATACTGTAAAAAGCACCGTCCTTCGGATGAGACGTTAAACCAGGGTCCTGGCTCTCTGTGGTCATTAAAAATCCCAGAGAGGGGATGCTGGAGGCATCCTGGCCAAATTTGCCCATTGGCCTCTGATCATCATGGCCTCCTAACAATCCCCATATCTACTGATTGGCTTCATCACTCTGTCTCCTCTCCACCAATAAGCTGGTGTGTGGTGGGCGTTCTGGCGCACTATTGCTGCCGTCGCATCATCCAGGTGGATGCTGCACACTGGTGGTGGATGAGGAGATACCCCCTGACAATGTAAAGCGCTTTGAGTGCCTAGAAAAGCACTATATAAATGTAATGAATTATTATTATTATTATTATTACCAGTGATCACCAGTTGGTTTTTGTACATCTTGCTCTTGAATTGTACACCGCGCTCTATTTCTTGAAAACAACATCATTCTCACAGCACACAACGGAGGGGTGTGTGGGCAAGCTTGCCAGCGAAGAGCTGTTTATCCCTGCCACCCGGGGACAGAAGGAAAACAAAAAACATAAAGCTCAGAGTAGTTTCAGCATCTTTATCTTTAGAAAGTGTCAGGCCAGGCTGCCTGCTATAGAGCAGCAAATCCCAGGACTGGGAATTGAGGATGTGCGGCAGCAGTCGTAATGCCATCTGCTTGAGGGGCATATTGTGACAGCTCGCCGGGGCGCTGCCAGTGTGGAGCACGTGATGTGACGCGGACTCAGCACACACCTGCGTTAAAACAGCTGGGACGTACAGCAATAATCTGAAATACAGTAGATGAAAAATAAGATGAGACAAAAATAAAAGAGTTTGGGGTTTGGGCTCTACGAACAGGCACACATGTGGTACTCTAATGCATTTATATTGACAAGTGCTCATTGCTGTTGTGCAGAGTGCCTTGGATGCAGACAAGTTACAGGATTTTGTATTTAGGGCATTTAAGGTAAATATTCATTCATATAAAAAAACTTTTTTAACAAGTTTTAAAAATCATACTAATTGAATTTAAATCAAATAAATAGTTTTAAGTAAGTAACCAAAGTTATATCTAAAATAATTTAACAAGCTCATTCACTTGCCAAGGCTGTGATTTTAATAATAATAATAATAATAATGATAATAAGCAGCAGCAGAAGTGAAAAGTAATGCTTATATAATTTATATAATTAATTACTTTAATATGTTATAATATAATTATTATTGTGTTATCTCAAATTAATGTGATTAGATCAAATATATACTGTACACACAATGTTGTTCATGGATATATAAGACTCTGCTAAACTCCACGGCACACTTGACTTTCTTCATTTTACCACTGGCTCCAGAAAACACAATGGGATATAATCAATTTTTTTTTGTAGAGAAATGTGTGTTCATACTGAACTCTAGATAGATTACAAAATTAGCCATCCAAACAGAATTAATCTTTGTCATTTGAAGCAGCATGTACAGATGGTTGCATATGTAATTTGAGTCTGATTAATTCTTCAGTCTTGGTGTGCGTATTGAAAATGTAATAAAAGTCTGACATGAAAAGGACAGTTCAGTGATGGCCACAAGAGCAGTAGACCCGCAACAGATGAGCCACCCAGACCCTAAACAGACCACACCCATCGGCTCTTATCACAGTGGATGAATCCCGTGGGACACGACCCATTAAACCACATTATCTAGATAGAGAGAATATGAGAGAGCAGGACCATTGATCCATCAAAGGAGGGGGGAGGAGAGATGGCTATCATCTCTTGTCTGATGGGTGATCTTCCTGGGGAGGCTGACATTTTTGGAGGTCCTCAGAAGTCTGGAGGTGACACCGCTTTGTCATAAGACAGCTGCTTTGTGTCCATCTGATGTGGGGCTTGACCAAAACCTTGGTGCATCGACCATTTCTCAAATGAACATCGACCTTAACCGGGCCAGATGCCCTTTTCCTGATCTCAACCACTAAAGAGAAGACTTTTAATTGTAGAATGAGATGAAGTTCCTTTCAGCATGGTGCCATGCGAGAAGCTTTCCAAATGAAAGTGATGTGCAAGCTCTAACTGTGTATTCGGAGGAGAGACAGGGCTCAGATGCCAAGATAAAAGAATCCCTCTGCGTGACGATTAGCGAGATTGACAGAACTGCAGAATGCACTTGCTTTCCACACACATTACTCCAATTCACAATTTCACTCTAGAAAGTGTAAAGCTGGAGAATGAGTTAACCTGCAATTTTTCCTCATACTTTATTACTGTACTTTGGTACATTACCATTCAAAAATGAAAGGTTCGATTTTTTGAAAGAGATTAGGACTTTTATTCAGCGAGGATGCATTAAATTGATCAAAATGTCAGTAAAGACATTAATAATGTTACAAAAGATTTCCATTTCAAATAAATGCTGTTCTTTTGAACTTTCTATTAATCAAAGAATCCTGAAAAAAAAATGTATCACAGTTTCCGCAAAATTATCAACATAATTATTGTATGTATATATGATAATTGTATGAAAGAAATCAACATATTAGAATGAAAGGATCATGTGACACTGAAGACTGAAGCAATGGCTGCTGAAAATTCAGCTTTGCCATCACAGAAATAAATTATATTTTAAAATATATTAAAATAAAAAGCAGTTATTTTTAAATTCTAATCCCTAATAAAAGGTCATATTTTTTTTAAATACATTCATTTTATACTAAGTATAGTTCAAATGTATTAACATATTTACTGATGTATCCCTCGTGACGTACTGATATAAAAATTATAATTAAACTTTATTTGGAGTACAACTTGTGTACAGTGCATTAATATTAAACCTAAAATGTGTATTAATGTCACTATTGATGAGGATTGTATGATCTTTAAATAATATCGGTCTTTAAATACAAGATATTTAAAGTGCACCCTGAAGTATACTTGCAATAGTTCCACTGTCGCACAATCAAATATACTTCAGTATGTATTTAGTTGGACTTCAGCACTACTTTAAATGAAAGTGTATTAACCACAAAATTAGTTGTTCCAATTTAGCAGACTTTCAGTATACCAGTTTAGTATACTATAAATTCAATTGTGGGGTATTTTTATTAAGTACAAAAATATGTAAATGTATTTGTAGTATACTTAGCCTGAAATAAATGTATTTCAAATATATTTTAGTATGTTTATTTTTCACTAGGGATATTATTTCAAAATATTTCTGTAATTTTTGTCAAATAAATGCAGTTCTGTAATAATATTATATTACTATATTTACTATGGCACAAATAAAGCCAAAGATGAACTTGCCTTCATGTCTTACTATCTTCAGATATTTCCTGATAAAGTGTCATTTTAATGTTTCAGATCCAACGTACATCATTGCTCTTCTAAAAATGTTCAAGTGATCTATTACCCAATTTGTATCGCCTACATTTTGTTACAGTCTATAAAAATAATTTACTGATAATAATCAAAACAATTTAATGTGCAGTTTAAAAGTGAAACAGGTAAAATAAATGGTCCCGGCTCACATGAGAAAACCCAATTATCTGCGGACTTAGAAAACACCAGATGACAGCAGAAGTAATGAAATGCGTATCTGAAAGATTAATATCTCTGACTTTGAGGACCTTAAATGAATTATTAATAGCATATGTATTTATTTTAGACCCCCTTCCCTTCAGTGGGGTGATTAGCTACTCTTCATTTCTTCATGCTCAGTGGCGATGGCACCCATGGCACCACAGTGTCAAGAATGGGAAGAGTGAAGAAAGGGGGAGGGAGGTGTGTGTCTGTGACATGTGAGCTAATTGACTTTCAGTGGCATCCACCCTGTGTGCCAGCTGGGGCTGTTCAGTCTGATCTGCTTTCATTTGGCCTCAGGGTGCAGAAACCCCACGGTCCTCCTTTGGACGGATGGACAGAAGGATGGAAAACATCTTTCCGTTGCACCCTTCAACCGCGCATAGCATTGGCATTATATTGGTCTACCGCTCTGGTCAGATGCCTTAAGTGGCATTAATTATTGAGAGCTTGATGAGTGATGGAAGCTGTAGCTTTTAAGCACAGAGTGCCGCCTGACGTTCAGACCAGGCCCGTTTGACAAATGAACGGTAATAAGATTACTCACGGCTGCTTTTTGTTTTTCCTCCTTGATTAATGATCAGTGGGTGATAAATGTTACATGTCTCTGATTAATGTTGAAAGGTAGAAAGACACATTTATCACAGCACAGTATCACTGAAATCTCTGGCAGTTTCTTAATTTCTTTATTTATTCTATTTATTTTATTTATTTATTATTTATAAAACTATGATTCAATGGTTTACTGGTAAGAAGTAGAAAGTAGAAAATGATTAGAAATCCAATCTTTGTGTTCATGTTGTATTTTTTTAACATATTAAAAAACACCATCAAGTTGAAAGTGTTTCCTTTACACATTTAATACACTTTAATGTACATATACATTTTCAGTCATGCCTTTCAAGACGTGAATATCTGTTTGTTTGTTTGTTTGAATCATGCAATGAATATAATAAATATGCATTGGAGCTACTCCATTTGACCTGAACTATCTTGCCTTTTAATAGAGGGGTATATACATTAAATAAATAAATAAATAAACAAGATTATACAATTTGCAGTTTTAGGCATGATTTACAAACCAAATTCTTTTTTAACAACAAAAATGTTGTTTTTTTAGTTTTTGTTTTTTAAATATGATTTATATAGTAGGCTATAATATAATATTTAAATGCTATACTGTTATTTAATAACAAAAACAAATTAATAGAAGATGTTTGTTCAAGTCATTGTGTAAATGACATTTTTAATGTAGTTTTAGTTTTGGACAAAAAAGATGACTGTGATGTCATTGACCCATATATGTATTGGATATATCTAAAGTGACATTGTGTTTGATGTATGTCATACACACACAAAAGCAGGCGTTTCATTTAGTGGACGGAAAATGCCTGATTGCATATGGTGCACTCAGAGAGATTGAGTCTGGAACAGATGTCACCTGACAGACAACTGTATGTCCATCAGCGAGGATCAATACTGGTCATGTATTTTGAAAATCTAGACACTACCACCAATAACAGTTTTTCAGTCAGGACCACTCTGTTTGATTAAGATTATTGTAGAGGTCCTGAACTTTATTTTGGCAGCAGACTTTGCTCTGAAGGGTTCAGATTCTGAGCTGTCCACAAGCAAACCTCACTGAGGTTTGAAACCCCCAACACAATGATGTAGTATGTTCAATTCTAAGATCAATCAGGGAGCGCAGAACGGTTGGAAGAGGTGGCGTGCCTTGATATTTAAAGGGAGTAGCTCCATACTCTACCTCTGTCCCTTATCAGTGACCACTATACTCACAACTAGGATAAACTGCTGCACTTCCTCAAACAGCTGTCCTCGAACCATGAGTGGAACATTGGTCTGTGCACCTCCCTCTCTCATGGATCAGTCTTTGTCTAGGCCAGGGGTGTCCAAACTACGGCCCGCGGGCCAAATGCGGCCCGTGGATGAATTTTAAGCGGCCCGCAGCTGTCTTAATAGTCTATATTATATATGGCCCGCCAAGCATAATTTACAAAATAGGCCTATGCAGTTTCAAAATGTCAACACAAGATGGCAGCACTAAATTTTAGACCAGATGTAGCAGTAAAACGCGAGTGATATCAATTTGATAACTCATATGCGCTCTCATTTCTTTAGCGCACGCGAATTCCTAAACGCGTCAAAAGCGGAAGAGCGCGACTCGTTTGAACCGCGCTGCACGGACCGTTTTTAGCTCTGCCTAAAGACAGCGTAGCGCGAGCTCAGAACAAATGCGTTTACGCGCTGACTGATCTCGATCACGAGACCACTAAACAGCGCTGTGAGAAGCGTTTGAGTTTGGAGCAGAGGTTTCCATACAAACCACATATGTCAAAGGCAGATGAAACAGCGCTGACATTCTCAACAACACTAACGCGGAAAATAGGAAAAACATTGTGCGACAACAATGCAGTAAGAATACTTTTCAATCCACAAATCACCAACATTTTGATTTACTGTAGTAACCGTAACTGTGGTATTGTGGCAGAAATGTTGCATATTTATACAGAATCTTCTTATATAATTAATGTAGACATATAG
>NW_015661999.1:126395-173499 GCF_001515625.1 Sinocyclocheilus rhinocerous | reverse complement strand
GGCCTGAATATAAGACGACCCTGATTATAAGACGACCCCCCCCTTTTTCCAGATGTACCTTTTGGAAAAAGGCTTTTTAAAAACCAAATCTTGTTTTTTCTCAGTTAAACACATTTTGTCTTCAATTATTTTCATATTGCATATTTTTCCTATTTTAATTTTTGTTTTGAAAGTATGGTAAAAACTGGTAAAATGTACCAACAATCACATTTAAAAAATATATACTTTTTGATATACCATTAAAAAAAAAAAAAACAGGTAGCCCATCTGAATTAGGACATTTAGGCTATCCATCTAATAGTAGCCTACCAAAATCTTATTAACAGTAGAAGTAGAGTTGGTCCCATCAGGCTAACGTGACAGTCACGACTCATGCAGCTGTAAGGTTTTCTGTCTCTTTTGTCTTTACTCGCGATCTTTACAACACGCATTACATTTCGTATTTCATGGCACACTCGTTTTATGCGTATTTGGCGCCACCTATTGTTGTGGGTGTATTATTGACATGTCAAAGACCCTGAATATAAGACGACCGCGTTTTTTCAGATGTATTTCCAAGAAAAAAACATCGTCTTATATTCGGGACAATACGGGTATGTCCGAAACCGCATTATTCATAAAAGAGTAGGCGAGAAATCCCCGGATGTCCTACTGCTTCAGCCCAGATTCTGAAGTGTTCATCGATGGACACTTTTCAGTCTCAGGAGTCCACGGGAGATCAATACGTCATCATTGAACGTGACGGAGAACAGCGACGAGGGTGTTTACAAACGTGAGTAATACAAACCAAAAACATGGTTCCTTGTGTTAAAATCATATTTGTTGAGCTACTGTATAGTAAACTGTTGATTTGCTTAATTAAGGTGTAAGATGCTAGACCAGGGGTGTCCAAACTACGGCCCGCGGGCCAAATGCGGCCCGTGGATGAATTTTAAGCGGCCCGCAGCTGTCTTAATAGTCTATGTTATATATGGCCCGCCAAGCATAATTTACAAAATAGGCCTATGCAGTTTCAAAATGTCAACACAAGATGGCAGCACTACATTTTAGACCAGATGTAGCAGTAAAACGCGAGTGATATCAATTTGATAACTCATATGCGCTCTCATTTGTTTAGCGCACACGAATTCCTAAACGCGTCAAAAGTGGAAGAGCGCGACTCGTTTGAACCGCGCTGCACGGACCGTTAGCTCTGCCTAAAGTCAGCGTAGCGCGAGCTCAGAACAAATGCGTTTACTCGCTGACTGATCTCGATCACGAGACCACTAAACAGCGCTGTGAGAAGCGTTTGAGTTTGGAGCAGAGGTTTCCATACAAACCACATATGTCAAAGGCAGATGAAACAGCGCTGACATTCTCAACAACACTAACGCGGAAAATAGGAAAAACATTGTGCGACAACAATGCAGTAAGAATACTTTTCAATCCACAAATCACCAACATTTTGATTTACTGTAGTAACCGTAACTGTGGTATTGTGGCAGAAATGTTGCATATTTATACAGAATCTTCTTATTTAATTAATGTAGACATATAGGCCAATTTAATGTAATGTAAGGGAGTTATGAAATATAGGCCAAATTACAGACATTTTTGATGCAGTTTGTGCTTTCATGTGTTAATAGATTAAATACCATAAAGCCATTCTATGTTATAATTATTAAAGCTTAAAAACAAGATATTTGCAGATTTTTGTCCTCAACAAAACACAAGCTACTGCTACTGTCAACTCAACATCACACATACATACACAATATATATATATATATATATATATAGGTAGAAGCATCCGGCCCCCCAGTGTTTCCACATCGTCGAATTTGGCCCCCTTTAGGAAAAGTTTGGACACCCCTGGTCTAGGCCCTACTGATTCTTTGTCCAATCTTAACTTTTGTGGATGCTCTCTTGTCTCAACACAGTGGAGATATATTTCAATTATAATCAGGAATGCTGTTCTCTGGTATGCGATTGGTGATGGTATAAACTGATTTTGTTTTTTGAAAATTTTGAATAGAGTCCATGAGAGGGAAGAATGATGCTCAATTCATTATTTGTCACTCAAACAACATTTCTGTGACACTGAAAAAAGCTTTTAGTTTCACAGTGACTCTTACCTCATTTCTGTGATCATTCACCCTTATTAGAAGAGCTGCCATTACTTTTCCATATGCATTTAAGAAGTCAGACACTTGGACAATTAAGCTGAACTGCAGTGATGTCATCAGAGTAGGAGGGGCTTTGCTTGATGACTGGCACTTAATGATACGTTGTTTGAAGTTGTTTGGAGTGTAAAGCGTGTGTCATCAGCCGCACATCTAGGGCTACAGGATGACAAGTCAAACACAACAGAAACCGTGACAAACTGCTTATATTTGTATTTCAGTAGTTATATAATATAATATAATATAATATAATATAATATAATTGAAAATATAACATATTCCTGTGATGGCAAACCTACTAGAATATGATTAATAACATAATTACAAGTAGATTTAACAACTGTCATCTATAAAGTGGTTGACTTTGCTGAACAGAGTTATTGGTGATTTTATTTCCCTTACAAAGAAGCAAAGAGCTAATGTTTGCAGTTCACAGAGTGGACAGTTAGCCTGATCTCATGTGAAATATGGTTCTCTAAGAGAATAATCAATAAACACCAATGGATTCACTAAAGCATCATGAACATGGATGAGTTCGAAGCTAAGTGTTCAGTGTCAGGTCTGTTTCACACCACATATGTAAGCAGATTTTAAGATGTGCATATGTTTTGACGCCCATGTTATTTATTCACAATGTGTGTGTGTGTGTGTGTGTGTTTGTGTGTGTATACACAAATATTAGTTTGTTGTTAGTGTTGTATTAGTTAGCACTGTATTTGTTAATTAGTTTGATTTTAAATAAATACACTAAAAATAAACAAATAAATTAATGTATAAATAAACAAAAAAATTAAAGAAAAATAAGAAAAAATATTTATATATTCATTCTATTTGTTAGTGTTTTTAATCGCAGAAATTTGTGATGGGGGTTATGTATTTGTATTCTGAATTTTTGATGTTTGATGTATTTTATGTATTTTGTAGTTTGATGTATTTTAGCATGCATATTTTGATTTTTTTTTGTTGTTGATACATTTGGACCTGTCATTGTGTTATATTTGGTCATGGGTATTTAGGGGCTTCTTGTTGCTTATAAAAATATTTTGTCATTATTTTCATTATTTTTATTTCATGATTTAAATATTTTATTATTTTATCAGTTTATTGTTTTAATGAAAAGCTTCTTGCACTTGTCTGTGGTGTGAATCAACTCAAGAATGGTTTCAATTCCAATTCAATTCCATTATTAAACATTCTAAAATATTGCACTATATATGCCACGACAAAACTGAATGAATCAATCAGGATTTTGGCCATGGTGTCTGAAGTATAGCCCCTTGATGGAGGGAAAACTAAATGGAGAAGTGAGTTGAAATGCAGGGAGAAGTGTGTGAGCACTCTGAATGATTAAACCAGGCTGGAAGATCAGCACAGTTTAAAATGTGACGACTGGCATGAGTTTCTATCACAGGAGCATCCGCCTGCATTTATCCTAATTATCTCAAAGACCTTCATAATCTTTTGATATCTCTCTTAGGGTTCTAAGAATGAAGATTATGAGCATCCTTTTGGTTTCCTGAAACTATGAAATGGGCTACATTGATTCCAAAGGGAAGCTCGGACATGATTTATATGTGCTTAAAATGTTGTCAGCTTAAAGGAATAGTTCACCCAAAAATGAAAATTTGCTGAACATTTTCTTGCCCACTATCCAAGATGTAGATGAGCTTGTCTCTTCAGTTGTTTGGACTCTCATTCTGACGGCACCCATTTACTGCAGAGAATCCATTGGTGAGCAAGTGACGTAATGCTACATTTCTCTAAATCTTTTCTGATGAAGAACATCTTGGATGGCCTGAGGGTGAATTTTCAGCTAATTTTTACATTTTTGGGATGACTATTTTCTTAAAATGGCATAAAATTGAACAAAACTCATTTCGCAAACAACCGATTTAATTAAAACCAGTCTCAGGTTAATGTTGCGCCACACTTTCATATGAATAATTCGACTGCACTTAGTCAGTGCATTCAGAGAGTAATCCTATCTGGCACTGAAAAGTGGCTTGAAGCTCTGGCCGTGGATATTTTAGTTAATGGTGTCCCTGAGAGATATATGTGACAGTCCTGGCTTTTCTCTCAGATGGCGGAAGGCAGAGGGCATTAATATTTACCAGTCTCAGGGGGGTCAAGGCAAGATGTATTCATCTCTCCTAAATAAAATATGTCTATGGTGCACTCTTTCCAAGGTCCACAACAGATTTATTGTCACTGGCTTGTTATTTATTTCACCATTGTTTTTTGTGCCTCTTGTCATCTGAGTAAAAGAAAGAAGTTGTATCGGCTACATTAAGCTGTGGAAGTCATTGTAGTCACCCGAATATGGGCAATATCAATGGGGAGAGCTGTGGCTCAGTCAGATGTAGTGTGGATGATAATGGCCTGTGCGACTGAGAGATTGATGAATAGAGATCTGCAACATACTGGTTTTAATCTAGTGTTAACCTACCTTGAATATAAATGACTTTGATTAGAATGTTATCAAATTAAAGTATTATTTTATATATTATAATTTCAACTACATCTGTATCTTGTTTGCTGTGTTACCTACCTTGAATATGAATGACATTTGATATTCACTTCAGATAACTTCTGAAGTAATAACATCTGTCTGTCTGTCCATCCATCCATCCATCCATCCATCCAGTACAGTGCACACACACACACACACATGTTTACTTAGCTATCTAAATGGGGACATTCCATAGGCGTAATGGTTTTTATACTGTACAAACTGTATATTCTATCGCCCTACACCAACCCTACACCTAAACCTACCCCTTACAGGAAACTTTCTGCATTTTTAGATTTGCAAAAAAACGTCATTCTGTGTGATTTAATATCTTGTTTACCCGTGTGGACCTCAATTTAGGTCCCCACCGTGACACGAGTCCCCATGAGTCTGTCCCTGAACCAACCTGTGAAGCCAGATTTCATCAACCGGCTCCGACTGACACACATCTGCGCAACACAGTCTACCATACACACACACACACACACACACACACACTTAATATAAAATACATACATTTTATATCTAAAATAATTTTTATAAATTATACATAAACCATTTTATATATATAAAAATAATGTCTCTGTGTGTGTGTATACATTATATATTTTAATTTCAACAAACTTAAAAACGACTAGTTTTTTTGAATTTAATTTTATGTCATTTTCAGTTCAAGTTTGAATCTGCCTGTTTGCTACGTCAATTCAAATTCAAGAACTGAACTGCAAAAGTATTCTCAGTCCAATTCTGAATAGTTAACACGTTCACTTTCCTTTTATAAAATCATCAAAATACTCAAATGTCTTCCTATATAAAGAAAAAACGTCATTCTGTGTTAATTAATATCTTGTTTACCCGTGTGGACCTCAATTTAGGTCCCCACCGTGACACGAGTCCCCATGAGTCTGTGTGTATTCAGGTTTAAGTCCCCACCAGAATAGAAAAACAGGTACACACACACACACACACACACACACACACACTTAATATAAAATACATACATTTTATATCTAAAATAATTTTTATAAATTATACATAAACCATTTAATATATATAAAAATAATGTCTCTGTGTGTGTATACATTATATATTTTAATTTCAACAAACTTAAAAACGACTAGTTTTTTTAAATTTAATTTTATGTCATTTTCAGTTCAAGTTTGAATCTGCCTGTTTGCTACGTCAATTCAAATTCAAGAACTGAACTGCAAAAGTATTCTCAGTCCAATTCTGAATAGTTAACACGTTCACTTTCCTTTTATAAAATCATCAAAATACTCAAATGTCTTCCTATATAAAGATGAATCAATGGGAGTGTGTAAAGTTCACAAACTAAAACAGCAGGTGTTTAAAAAGTGGAACTATTTTGTAATCAGAAAGGACAGATCAGAAGGTTGAGAAAATGACACAGCTTTACTATAAAGAAAGGCGTCTTGAGCAGATTAAGTTGCAGCATCTTGTCATACACGCATACATGTTGAACAATAATGATTGACCATTTCTATGATTTGCAGAAAAACACTGTGAACCTGCATGATAAGCAATTAAAAAACCTGCTCCGATGCACAAGTGGCTAAAAATACAATAAGGATGATAATAATAATAATAACCAACATGTATGGTTTTGGGAAAAATCAAACGTGTCATGAGAACAGCTGTGGCAATTATTGTGTTTTATGGTAACTAGATTATGCATGTTACCAGTTCATAAGAACACAGATGATCCGACATCGGCAGAAAGACAGAATTAGCAATTTACCAACAAATATATAGTTGTATATATTTTATGAACATCACGAGCCCAGTACAACTCATGGACAGGGGAACAATCTGTGAAGACAATAAAAGTGGCAGCAAGGTTGGACAAAATAAGTTCAAGCCGACTCTGAATTGCCATGATGTTAAACTGTGACTCATAAAGCTACAGCAATGCAACGTGTGATCTAATGCGTTGTCTGTGCTTGTAAGTTGCTACAAAAACTGGTAGACTAGGCTTACTGTGCAGAAAAAAGGCAAACGAGGAAAGTATTGCTTTGAGGTATTGGAGAGAAAGCAGATCTGATGGATCCATTGAATTTCATTAACATGTATTTCTTTACTGCAAAGGCATCGTATACGACATCGCATCCCTATCAGGAACTTACGACCTGATATTCAGCCCTTTCAAAGAGCATGATAGATCAGCTGGGCTGTCACAGGTGAAAGGCATTATGGGAGCCTGTGGTGAAGTAATACATGAACAGGAAATGCCAAACCATTTTCTCTGGCATAACACAGTTCAAATGTTTACAAAAAAGGTATCATCCTCGGTGCAGAATGCTACAATGGTACAGCTCTACAGCATTTGCTATTTACATCACCGGTAATGGTGTCAGCCGGGTGAAATCGAGACGCGAGTGACGAACTATGTCACAATTAAAATGACAAGACACAAAAACAAGTCTCATTCAAATACCCAAGATCACCGGCTGAACCCGAATCCAAACCTGTGCTTGGAGTCTTCCATTTTGGGATGCACCAAAAAGCATTTTTATTATGAATTATTTACTTACTGTAACACAATAAACCTGCTTATAAAGAAAAAAAGAGGATATTTACATCATGATCGAGGCCTTATTTGAGAAAAAAATAAATGCACAATATTTCCATTTTATGTTATGTAGAAATTACATTAAATTAATTCTAATATATTAACACAATAGCAGTGATATGACAATAATACTAAAAAGAGCAGCACAATTAACAAATAAGACATACTCCTTTTAATGGTGACATCACATTTCATATTTTACATCGCCACAAACATGGTCCTTGATCTCTGAATTATGTTTTCATCTACATTTCACAGAGAAGCTTTCACAATGTGCTAACGTCACAGCTCAGACTCCGAGAAGCTGTTGTGCAGTCATCAATAAATTATTAATATATTAGTCCCTATTATTTTTATAAATACAAATCAAGATAAATATGTAGAAGGGTCCAAAAGTTTAAGATCACTAGTGAAAATGCACTGACATTGTTTTGTAATTTAATAAACATTTTTCATTACAAATTGTCGTCAGCAAAACATTTTAAGTTTCAGAATGTCTTAATATGTTTTTTTACCTTTTGCTTTAATGACAGCAGAAATCAAGCTGCGTGAGCTCAAGTTTGTGTAAAACCAAACGATCATGTCCTCCAGCAGGATTTGAGAGCATCCAAATACACAAGATGCTCTTTGAATGCAGAAGTATTACAAGTCACAAGAGACTCATTGTTTCAATTGAATCAATCGCTTATTTAATTAAATCTTAAATTTGCATTAAACAGAAGTTGCCATTGTGTTTCTTTCCCCTATTGTGAGGTAATCCGAGTGAAACAGCTTCTCGAACAAAAGAAAGGAGATTTTGTCCATTGAGAACTGAATGGCACATGAATTTTTTTTTTTTAAATAAAGATGTGCACAAACAAATAATTTATATTAAACTCTACAACATTCCATAAAATGAAGAATTGTGAATTTTGATTTCATGTTGACATTAAATGTATCAATTTTTAGTTTTAAATTTTTCAAAATCTTAAAATGTTAATTTCCAGGTGCAATTAAAAAAACTCCCAGGTTTTCAGTGTGGCCTCATACTTTTGAACCCTACTGTAAGTACATAGTAGTGCAGAAGATAAAGTAATGGTAGCATTATGAGAGTACAGGTAGAGTGACACTACAGTTACAGTGGCATGTCTTCAGGGCAGTGTCTCAGCCAAACTCCGGACAAAGAGAATCAACACTGGATCAACCCCAAACAATATGTACACTTCTCATTACCGACTCTGTATGTCTATATTGAGTTATTCATATCTAGAAATCCTCATATGACAACCCAGTTATGTATTGATGCACCCCAAACTTTTTTAGACTCCTTGAAGAAACTTATTCTGATGTTGAAATTTCCACTAAGCTGATTTAAAAAAACGAAAGAATGAAAAACAAATGCGATCATTTCATCATCATCATCATTCTCTTTTGAGGACTATATAAAGCAAGTCTTATAAAAAAATAAAAAAAAGAATATATCATTGTGTATTTAACTCTTCGTATTACAACCTCTCCATTGTCCTTTGCGCTAAAATACTACCATGCTTCAAAATATTGTCTTTTTATCTTCATTTACATTTGATGCCATCTAACCTCGGCCGATAAATATAGGTGGCATTGAATAGTTGCAGCCAGTGAAAATATATTAACAGAGAAATGGCAAATGAAAGCATGATATCAGTCCCTGTATACAGGAATACAGCCAGGACTGAATGTTTTTTTTTTTCTTTGCGAAAGTCAACATAAAAAAGTAAACATGAGATTCTAACGTCCAATTTTAACCCAAAAGCATGATAATGATAATACATAGTGCATAGTTTTATAAAGCACATCAAACCGTGCCAGCACTGTATACAGAATTCATGTTTTTGGACGCATCTTATCTGAGGTGGGGAAAAAAAGGATCATTCACTGCGGAAATATCAATATGATAAACGTATTTGCCGACATTCTGCAGATGAGTCGACCCACAGTTGATATGTCACAGGTCTGGTGCTTGTATCTCTGTTTCTTTGATGCTAGCTACAGTTAAGAGGAGGAGGAAGGGGCAGATTAAAGATTTACAAAATAAAAAAAGAAGAGCATAAGCAACATGAAAAGCTTGAAAGTCCGCCCCGTCGCCCTAAAGGCACACTAAAGTCCGTGTGGGGCATGGGGACACCTTAAACAAAGGTTTCTGAACACCGTTTTTGGCTCACCTGCCTTTCCCCATCCCTTGTTCAGAAGGATCATGCACTCCAGTGCGTTGTATGTGAATACTTGTAATTCTCTCTGTATATATATGTATTTTTATGCGTGTAGTGGCACCCTCCGGTCCGCTGGGGGGTGCTGTGCTCAGGTCAGGGTACTATGCCAGAGAGTAGATGACATTAACAGGTGACGTGGCTTCTGAGCTCTCGTTTCCTTCCGTCTCCTCTTTGTCCTTCTTAACTGTGTACTGGCCAATGAAAGAGCCGTCCTCGTTGAACTGGCCGTCTCCTCCTTCACCATAGTCCACAAGACTGTCGTCGCTCTCTTTTACGTTCCCGTCCAGGGACGTCTGGCTACCCTGCAATGGCTTGTTGTCTTCGTCACTGCTGTTGGGAGAAAGAGAAAAAGAGTTAGAACATGGTTCGGCCGGTTAGCATTGACCTGTTACAGTAGCACCCTTTGGTGGATGTTGTAACTACAATAGATTCTCTATAGACAACCATTCAAAAGTAGGCATGTATTATGATTACATAAACATAAGCAATTTAAAAATGATTTTATTATATATTTTAAATGTTTTTCTTATATTATTATATATGACATAATTTTTTTGTTTTTGAAAGAAGTCTCATGCTCACCAAGGCTGCATTTATTTGATTAAATCTACAGTAAAATCAATATTATAATACTATTTTTTATTTCAATATATTTAAAATGTAATTCATTCCTGTGATATCAAAGCTTTTAGAGTTTTCAGCAGCCATTACCCCAGTCTTCAGTGTCACATGATCCTTCAGAAATTCATTCTAATATGCTGATATGCCTCTGAGAAAATCATAATTTATTATTATCAAGTTTTTTTTTTTTTTGTGGAAAATGTTTTAAGGATACTTTGACACATAGAAAGTTTAAAAGTTCCGCTTTTTTTGACAGGAATCTTTTGTAATATTATAAATACCAAAGACTTATAAGTATTAATAATACATATTAATTAAAAAAAAAATCCTGACCCCAAACTTTTGAACAGTAGTGTCTCTCTCCATCTCTCTCTGTCAATATATTTTATTATCATAGACATACATTTACCTTATTTATATAACGTTCATCTATTCAGCCTGGTCAAGGTGACACTTTTTTATGACTCCAAAGTTATCAGTCACATGACATTTACTGCTTAGATGATTCGCTTAAAAAATGCTTGCGGAACTGATCACAATAAAACCCCTTACAGAGATTAATGGTAAAGTTAACAAATAAATTTCTCCGGGTAGTGTAAATCTTAACCCTTGGAAAATAAGCTAGGATAAGGGGGGCTGTGAACCAATAAAGTCAGGAGTTTTGAAATTCCCTCAAGGTATTCGATGCCATCTGAATAAAGATAAACCGGGGCAAAGAATACTAAAATGTCAAAATCCTATTTCCCAGATACAATATGTGGCATCTAAATGTAATGAAATTTTCAAAATAATTGACAGTTTAGCTTTTTATTCCATGTAAAAACTATTCCAACTTGACCATGCTGAGAAAAACATTTAAAATCTCACTTTTGAGAAACTTTAAGGAGAAAAAAAAAAACTCCCAAGGTGAAAGAACCACAAATGTATTACTAAAGACAAAGACAAACTCTTTTCTCTCCACTCTTTGTATTCTATAAATGATGTCATGGCTATAAATTATTCATTGCACTATATTATCACAGGTGGATCTTTCATCCCGTCCTGTCCTGTCCATGCCCAAACACATGCGACTCGTATTAAAACGGACCTCTGCTGAGCGGTAAGCGTGTCATGCATGAGGAACTGGGACCTACATCAACTGAGAAGCACCAAGAAAACAACATCTATCAGATCCTAAAAACCGTTGACTTAACACAGAGGTCCATCTTTAATTTCATGTAATATCCATGGACCTTGTTGTAAATTGTATTACGGATGGGCTGTTAAATCGAAATGTATGTAAACTACTTTGTCCTCTCACAAAACAAGGTTTACAACCAGGCTCCATCATATTATCCATTTCTATGGGTCATAAAAATGCTTTTACCAACTGCATGTATCCTCTCTATAAACAAGAATCAATTCTGTGTTAAATGTGTACATTAAATATAAATGGAATGATATTGCCAGGTGACACGGTTCTGTGCATGCACCATGACAACTGGAAAATCATGCTTAGTTATTAATCTTTAGATTCAATAAGGCACATTCAGGAAATGCTTTTCCCCCACCAAACACACACTCTGCACCAGCAAGAGTTCAGGGAATAATGAGAATGAGTTTTTGATTTAATCGATCAGTCCTCACACTCACAGTATCACCTGCTTGAATGATGTGAGTGGACATTTTCAATGAGCAACATGTATTTCTCATTGTACATCATTTTTGACAGAATATGTGAAAACTGTAATGGCATGATACAAAATTTGGCATGAATCAGGGCTTGTTGTATACGCCTATTTTTAAAAAAACATATTTTGAAAAAAAAAATGGATGAATGAATAAATAAATAAATACATAAATAAATAGGGCTGTCAGTCAAATAAAAATGTAAAATGAAATTACATATTAGTTTTAGTCAAATTTATTGAGAACTGTATGTAAATATACAGTAGCACTGTATATTTTGGCAGTAAATACTCTTTCTGTCTTGCTCCATTTTAAAACTTAACACATTAAAGGAGTAGCTCACCAAAAAATACAAATTTGCAGAAAATGTACTCACCCACAGGCCAAGATGTAGAAGAGTTTGTTTCTTCAGAACAGATTTGGTGAAATGTAGCATTACATCACTTGCTCACCAATGGATCCTCTGCAGTGAATGGGTGCCGTCAGAATGAGAGTCCAAACAACTGATAATAACATCACAATAATCCACAAGTAATCCACACAATTTAAGTCCATCAATTATTGCCTTGTGAAGTGAAAAGATGCGTGTTTGTAAGAAACAAATCCATCAAGACGTTTTATCTTGTCTGAATCAGGAGAAAAATATGCACAAATTAAGCCCCATTTATAAGGAAACCCCCAGTCCAAAACTGTTCTAAACAAATATGTTGGTGGATTAGGATATGAAAGGACAGCAGGCGATGGACTTTTTCACTTGAGGGAGTGTTGTTATGGATTATGAACTTTGGTTATGGATTATGTATTTTGGCCCAAAGCGAAGGTTTAGTCACCTTAATGATGGATTTGTTTCTTACAAACATGCAACTTTTCACTTTACTAGAAAAACGTTAATTGATGGATATTTTCAGTGTGGATTATTGTGATGTTATTATCAGTTGTTTGAACTCTCATTCTGATGGCACCCATTCACCGCAGAGGGTCCATTAGCAAGCAAGTGATGTAATGCTACATTTCTCCAAATCTCCTCCGATGAAGAAAAAACATCTACATCTCGGATGGCCTGGGGGTGAGTACATTTTCAGCAAATAAACTATAAAAAAATATTTCATCAAAAAAAATTCTATTTTGACAACCCTATAAATAAAGTTCATTAACTCACTATTATACATGGTAAATTGTAACAAAATCAAATTTTGATTCATGAATTCATGTTAGAATGAATGTTTCACGGAAGAATATAAGTTAGTAATAAATGTTTTGTTTTGTATGCTTTCAATCATTCATCAATAGTAAAGGAGAAGGACATGTATGAATCGATTAAAATCAAAAATGCAAGGCAAAAAATGCATTAGTTCATGATTAAGTAGTCCAAAGGCAGATGAAATTAGTGCTGCTCTTTTCATACCTTTCCCTTTCAAGAGACCTTCATTGGACCAACAGGAATGGAAAACACCCAAGAATAAAAAATGATTGAGGGAGAAAAAGTGAGAAAAAATGAATAAAACAAAACATTTGTGTCATCACTTAAAAAAAATAAGAGGAAAACGAAAATGATTCAGTGAACATCATAATTATAAACAGCCCTAAGGCAAATAATCTGTTGTTAGCTTTTTGTTTATTTTCTAGATGTGGCATCCTATTGAATACAGATTAGTGACAAAACCCAAGGGCTCTGATCTCCAGCAGACTCTCCTCTCAGACTGTAGGAAATGCATTAGAAATTCTGAAAGCCAAAGGGTATCGTAGACTCAATGAACTGAAAAACCATACATTTAGCTAGAAAACTCCTTGCATGCAAAGGAAAACGAAAATGATTCAGTGAACATCATAATTATAAACAGCCCTAAGGCAAATAATCTGTTGTTAGCTTTTTGTTTATTTTCTAGATGTGGCATCCTATTGAATACAGATTAGTGACAAAACCCAAGGGCTCTGATCTCCAGCAGACTCTCTTCTCAGACTGTAGGAAATGCATTAGAAATTCTGAAAGCCAAAGGGTATCGTAGACTCAATGAACTGAAAAACCATACATTTTGCTAGAAAACTCCTTGCATGCAAATTTACGTTCAATTGAGTTTCCTCTGAACAAAGCAAAGTCATTTTCACATTTCATGCTGTCATTGAATGTTGTGTACTGCGCTTTCCATTAAACAAAATTTCAAGGGTGTTAAACATGGGAGGAAGAACCTTGGTTCCTTTCTGACAAATTAACCTTGACATTACAGTACCAGCTTTTAAAATATTATTAACCTTACAATGAAAACTAGTGAACCGTGATTAATTGTTTTTTAAAAGAAAGAGACAAATTTATTTTAAGAGGGAATAAAATGCTTTAGTACTTGACATTTTATTTCTTTTTATGAACCATAAGTGTTTTAAGTGGTGCGCACTGATGTTTACAGCACCGTGTCCTAAACTGGCAAGTTTCTAGTGAAAAGCAGTTTGCTGTTCCTAAAAAGCAAAAAAAGCTTCAGATACCAAACAATCCCAGCCAATCCAAACATATTATGTTTAGGGTGACAATATGTCCTCTTTTTCCTAAATTATGTAAAATAGCTGGGCTTTGGCAGTGTTTTCCTATTGTTATCATACTCGATGAAGGTAATGGCAATGATGAAAAGTAGCCTGACAAATAATGTGCCAGCATTGTACATAATCAACCATTTGTGGCGTATGAGATGGTGGGATCTACATAAAATGATCAAAGCAATGCAAATATGCATACATTTAATGTATGTGAACTGTAGAGAGCACGTCAACAGGAAAAAAAGCCAAAACCCCGAACATTTTTAGGCAATTTAGAAATTCCGGCCAGGACATGTCTGGGAAAAAGAGGACGTATGGTCACCCTATTTAAAAAACCCTAAAAAAAAAACTTCCACTCACTATCCACACCTAGCTGCTAGTAGCTGGCTTTTAGCCCTAGCTGCTTTATCGCGTTGTGTTTGGTAAGGACATGGTATGTTTACTTTCATACAATTGCTGGAATGCATTCAAAATAAAAGGACCCAGGAGTTTAACACCTTTGAAGAGCTCAAACACTGATTAGATAGCAGCTTTAGTCCCCATTTTGTCATCCACTTGTAGGCTAACCAATGACATGCTCAGGCTGAGATGATGTGCTGAAACCAAATACCTGTTCTCGTTCCTTAACAACCCAGTCGCCAATTTGATAGAGGAGGGGGAAGAAAAGGGTTCATGAAGATGGAGTTGACCACATCATTCACATGTTAGATGGAGAGAAGTTAATGCTAGAGCCATTGCATAAGTGGAAAGGGAGGGCCAAGCAAAACTTACACTTATAGCATGAATAAGCTAATCAGTTACTGAAGAGCTGTGGCCTTGATCTCTTCAAAGTGAATCAGCTTTGACAAAAGGCAAACCATTTAATATCATGCAACTGTTAATAATTAAACTGCTGTGACACACGAGCGGTTTTATTAAAAATGCTGTAGTCTAAATGGTTAGAGCATGTTTTTTAATTAGTGGTTAAGAGGATTACATTAAATCAAATTATAAATCCATGTTACATTTCTACAGATATGTCAAATGTAGCTTAGATGCAGTATTGGAGAAGCTATTGCTGTATCTGAAACCGCTCTCTATACCCTATATAGTAATGCACTCTTTGAGCGTATATCCCATGTACACTGGCTAAAGCACTATTTCCTAAAACCTACCCCAGATTCTCTCACTTAATCTTGCTAAGTGCACTCAACTGCCATACGTTATATAGGAATTAGCGAATGAGTGAACGAGTGAGCGATTTCAGACACAGCACATGCTTAGCTTGCTACGCTAATCAAGCTACCTTTTTGAAAGTTAACATGTTAAAATTTACTAACAAAAAATTGCTAACTACAATATTAGACTATTTATGTTGTCATCCAACTGATTTTTTTTTTTTGAAGTGTTGCTATAGTACATTCGCAACAAGTAAAAGTAACATGACAATTATTAGCTTATCAAGCTTGAGATATTGGTTTAGACATATAATGTCTGCCTAAAGCCCTCACTGACACTTCCCTTTACTCTTTGCACCCAGGTTGTAATATCCACACCATCTTGAAAGATATGGGCTTATACAACAAAACCTTGAAAACAAACTAAGGATGACAGGTAGAAAAAAGTTTGTTTGTTAAAGTTCACACTGCCTTAACAAATGCCAACAGGGTAACACACTGATCCGAACAAAAGCCATCAAGCACCAGTGCTGTTATTGTTCACTTAAGCTAAAATGATTCAAAATAGTTTTCTTTAATTGAAATAAATCTAAAAAAATATATATAAATATTAGATGAAAAACTTTGAAAATTAAAAAATGTTGCACTTTGCTGTAAATAAGCTTAAGCTGATGTATTAAACTTAATAAAACTGAAATAAAAGTAATAAAAGCATATAGCATAACTGACCAATTAAAATGAAAACTGAAAATCTAAAAATAAAAGTTCGTATTTTTATTCAAAATATTAATAAACACTATGATAGTATATAAATAATTCTAAAGTAAGATTGTCAAAGCGCTGGACATTGGTGTTTGTTGGGGCAGTGTGAACACAGTGCACACTGATTTCTTTCTGCCATTATAAGACTTCAGGGTGTGAAGTTATGAGATCTGTCTGGTTTAGAGAGCAGAGATAGAACTGTACAGGGAGGACTCATTTACAGTAACTGATGTTGGCGAGGATGGTGATAAGATGTGCACTGGAGAGTTTTTAACTCCACGGCAAACACAGTTTCCTGAGAATCTGGTGCATTGTTTTCCAACTGCTGGTCAGCAAACAGATCTATTAACCACCAGCAAGCTTATTTTGTGTTTAATACAAAAGCCTCATCAACAAATGTTTTTTGAGGGTATTTATGTAATTTGTTATTTAATATTCGTTTAGTTTACTTGGTTAGTTGTTATTTTTGATTAAAATGAGAAAAGCATTTTCCCCTCTGCAGGGTGAGAGCTAAGTTCAGGACCTGTAACAGGTAAAACAAAGTTATTCGTCAACAGGTTCAATATCGTAAATAGCAGAGAGTGCATATTAACAATTCTAAAGTAAGATTATTGAAAGCCCTTTCCCGAATATGAACCCGCTGTTTATGGAAAAAGCTTACGTTTATGGTAAAAGTGATCAAAAGTGCAAACTTACTGATAGTCAAATGAACCATCTTGGTCTTTATGGTCAACAGCATCTAAGGGGAGGTCTTTCTTTTCTCTCACTGATAAAAAACAAACAAACAAACAAACACACAAAAAAAAACAGCCATACATAAAACAGTTGATAAGGGTCATGCAAATTCAAAACTGCAACTGAAATGCATCAAAAGAAAGATCATTTACATATCATAAATAAACAACCCTGGGTTAATATATTACGATTTATGGAAAGTGATCACCTGTGCCTCGTGTATTTACTGCATTTACCTGGGTATTTTCCTCCACGACTCCTCTTGATGAAACAAACAATGAGCAGGATGAGAACCAATAGAGCGACGGCACACATCAGCCCAATGAACCAGCCCTGAGTAGCGATGTCTTCCTGCTCCTTGTAGGCTGTTAACAACCAAACACACACAGAGAGGAGGGGAGGAGAAAAAGAGAGGTACAGAATGTTTAAGTTTCGTAACGGTATACACATTAGCTAGAATGGCAGAAATCAACTCCCACAGATCATTTTACACATTAAGAAGCTTGGTCTCTTTCTGCATGATTTATCGAGTCTGGAGAACAGCTGAACACACTAACACTAAATGGAGACCCTAATTAATCTCACTGACTTTCAGCAACATGGTAGGAGTCATTTGACAGCCATCCTTTATCAAAAACACATTAGCGGAGAGAACAACGGATCTGGATTTGAATTACCCATCCTGATAATAACATCAGAGCACAGGACACTCTCTCCATGAAGAGTTATCTGATGAAAACGGAACCTGAGTAAAGCTCGGTTTAACCGCATCATCAAATACTCCCCTTTTCAAAAAACACTCTTTTTAATAGATGCATCTTGCAAAACATTTTAGTCTCTCCTGATATTATAAAGTGGTCCTAGAGAGTGGACTAGTTGTTTTTCCAGTTCCCTATTGAAATGCATTTGGATATACATAATCAATCAGAAAACAGATGTGCTGCTTAATATTTTTGTGGAAACTGTGATACATATTTTTCGTGATTCTGTGATAAATAGACTTATTTAAAATAGAAGTCTTCTGTAAATTATAAATATAAGTTATAAATATAAATATAAATTTAAATGTCTTTACTATCCTGATTGAACAATTTATTGCATCCTTGCTGATTAAAACTATTAATTTCTTTAAACCTTTTTTTACTGTACCCAAACTTTTGAACATTGCATCTTATGTGCTTGTCAAACACTTAATTTCAATAAAATAAATACAAAAATATAATATAATATAATATAATGGTATTTTTATGTGAAAAATCACAGAGGGATCTATCAGTGAGAGAGAAGATTATGAGCTCAATATTCTATACCTGAAAAACAGAACAAACATCCCACCTAAAATGGCATTTACACGGCTCAAGGACTCTTTTCATCATGAGGATCAATATCTTATTGAGTGTGCTCTTACACAAAATGCCGTGAGATTTTATCTTGCTCGCACCACCTGAGGCACATACAGTATGCATCCTACTGGAAAAATAAGATTGCTAATGCATCTGAAGCTTTGAGAAATGATCTTCAATGACAAATTCACAAAATAATTTTTGTTCTCTGGGAAATTAACCCATGCCCTTGGCGTTGCTAGCACAATGCTTTACCAGTTACCAGTGACAGTTACTCATTTGTAAATATGACAAAATACAGTTTGCTGTAGGTCGAGGTCACATGTTGAACCCTTTCTTTCTCCCTTGTGTCTTGGCCACTCCTACCTCTGCCTGTCTCGAACGTGACATAGTCGCTGCTGATGGAGTTATGCTCATGGGAATACACCCGCAACCGATACTTGGCCCCGGCCACCAGCCCAGCCAGTTTAATGGGAGGCTGGTGGTTTACTTGTATGCTTTTCATCGACCCATTACCTTCAGGAGGAGACACAAGAGAGGTGCCCATCAAACCGAGCCCATCAAGCTAAACTGACCAAAACTAAGATAGCAGGTCATGGTTGTTAATTGAGGAAATGTGCTGCATCCCTATCCACTCTATATTTGAGATTATTCTCTGCTCGGTGCGATAATTCTTAAGTGAGATTGTATGAAAATAATATTTTAGGCATGCTGGGAGCGAAAATACTGGAATATCTTCGCTCAGCACACATCAAAGTCTGGCATTGGTGTATTAGGGGCATCATTTGCTTCAGTGAAAAGCTTTGATGTGAAGTTGCCACTTAATATCTCACACTGGATTTGCTATAATGAACTCCGGTCTAGAGTGGAGGGAGGTGCACCTTGTCTCAATTACCCATAGACCTCATCTCATCGCTGAGGAAGCCGAGAAGTGGAGAGACAAATCCCAATGGCACTGTCAAAAGGTGGGCATGATGTTGCAATGAGGTTCCATGATGTTCATAAGCAACCTAAATGAAATCATCATGCACTGTGCAACTCATGGGTTGGCATGAGTTTGATGCAGATACCTGCATATCAAAATGTGATCATATACAACAGCACTTGAAGCAAGCAGCCATTGGATCATACTATATGCATGTCAAAATTCAATTATAGTGCCTGAAAGTGCTACAAGAGCTACAAGCTGATGTTATGAGCTATTTATCCCTTTTAGACAATTGCCATTTATTCGTACATTCAAAAAACTCAAAAGCTTTAAAGGCAGGGTAGTTGATTTGGTTCAAAAATTTTTTTGTTATGTTGGTTGAAAGTCTCTTCACATCCTGATAGCAATGACTAAGTTAAGCGGTCTAAATGTAGTTATATATAAGTGAGTGTTAGATGATGACAAAGGTATTGTAAAAATAGAGAATTAAGTATGAACAATTAAATACCCAATATCAGGTTACTATTAGGTGATAGCTGATATAGAAACATTATATCTTGCATGCCTTTTTAACACTATTGTTTGTGGCCTTGCAAGCACTGATATTTCCTTTAGGAAAATGTATATATCTAGTTCTTTAATAGCTTGATAAATGTGCTGATTGCCTTCCAAAGCCATATAATTCTCTACCTCTCCATCAGGATCAATGTGCATGTGCAAAAAATTTTTAACATTTTTTTTAACATTTTATTTATTCCCATATTACATGTACAAAATGGGCGGATAACTCTTCAAATGTCACAATGTCCTGCTTTAAGATCAAACAAAACATCCCATATGGGCTGAGGATCTTCTACATCTAGTAAAACATTGTCACACACCATGCCTCACACAGAATGCATGCAGCCGCCACAATCTTGACAGGACATGGTGACAGGATGAGGAAGAGGGAGAAGGAAGAAGGAGAAGGAAGAGGGACTGCTATATAATGATATAGTGAGTTTACATGGGAAGTACTTTTAGAGAATGTGTGTGGGTCCTGTATTGGTCCTGATATAATTTAATCCAATAATAATGCAGTACTCCTTAGTGTAAAACAAATGAGTCCACAGTCTTGATGCAACTCTTGGATGAAATCCAGATCCCTACAGCTACATTTTCACCTGCTTGGTGGGGTATTGCATCAGGATGTACTGTACAACATGTTTCAAGATTAAATATGTTACTCTGACTCTCCCCTTGAGGAAACCTTGTAGGAAACATTCACCTCATCATTATCTTTCTCTGAAATGTTTCTACCAAAGAAAAGAAAAGAAAAAAACAAAAAACAAAGCCCAAGGGGTATCAATCAGATATGGCAGGCTTGCTGGTATAATCCAATCATGGGATGGGGCAATGGTGGCCAATATGAACATTAAGCCAAGCAGCTGTGGGCAGCCAGACAACGAGTGCTGCTGGGAAGCCAATGGCTAAGGTAAGGGTGGAGTGAGCATCTGATGAGCTGGACAGATAGCTCAAGGACGAAGGAGCAAGTGAGAGAGAGCAAGAAAATGAGTGAGAGAGAGAGACTTTGGTAGAGGAATATACATTAGTCAAACACTAGTTATGTATTGCATGTACGTTTTCCATGCTGTGACCAGTTTAACATGCACAGGCACAACAGAACACAGTTGTAGGAATTCATCTGTGTAATTAAAAATAATTAAAATGCTATAGGCACTGGGGGAAAAAATAAAAAAATCTGTATTTTTGTCCTGGTTTCAAGTAAAAAATAATAAAAGGGGAAAAAAATCCTTTTAAAATCCCATTAATAATAGAATCCTACCTTTATTATTATTATTATATATTGTATGAGCTTAATAATATAATGTGTTGCTCTCCTTCAGGAACTCGAGCTGCGTCAAAACGCTATGGGAACGCCTCTGCGTGACCACACTCTGAAGCACGTGTGAAATCCATCCAATGGAATGGCGAGACGTCATAGGCGGGATGACGTAGCAACCAGGAAGCTTAACAGCATGTCTGGTGTAAACAGTGTTAGCTTCTGCTTCTTCAGTAAGCGTTTTGTGTCTCCGTTTGTCTGAGAAACGTGTGTGTGTGTGTGTTTGTGCCAGTGCACAACTTGGTTATGGTGAGTGTGAGAAAGCCTCCCTGCCCGTGCTTCATTACGGGTGGGGATACTTATGATCTTTGCTTTGTTTGATTGGGAGTGGAGCACGCTCAGTCAGCTCTCGAGGGGGCTCACTGTCCGCATTGTGAGCGACTCTCACTGCACATGCTCGGCTCCCAACAGGCGCTCTTCAAGGAGGGAGCTCTGACAAGCTTTCTTTACGGCTTGGGTTCCGCTTCTGCCGAGGCAGAGCGGTGGCTGCGGTCATGGGGATTGCAAATTAATCTGTTGGAGGGGTTGGAGATGGGCCTGTCCCTTTCTTCGCCCTCACCCTCCAGATCTAGCACTCTCTCTAAGGGATCGGAAGCACACTCTGCAGTTTCTTCCCCCCATGGAGAGAGCTTGATGCTCCACCTTCCGAGGAGGGTGATGTGGTGGGCATCGAACAAGATGAGGCTGAGGACTCGCCACCTCAGTCCATCCAGTACGAGAAGCTGCTGGAGGTAGTGACAAGGGTGGTGGCCAAGCTTAAGATCGATTAGCCTGCCGAGAAGAAGTACGATCGTCCTAAGAGTAAGCTGGACAATCGTTTCTTGCGTTCTAGGCCACTACCTCCAGCTGGGGCCTTGTTTTTTTCCCGATCTGCACACTGAGGTGTCTAGATCATGGGGGAAACCGTTTTCAGCCCGCATCTTCAGCCCTGATTGCAGGCTTACCAAGCCGACCTGCTAAAGGATCTTGATGAGGGTGAGGAGGTCAGGTCCAACGACATTAAAGAGCTTCATCGGACTGCAGATTTGTCTCTCTGGGCCACCAAAGAGACCGCCAGAGCTATTGGCCGGTCTATGGCAGCCATTTGTGGCTATGGAGAGGCATCTCTGGTTGAACCTGTCCAAAATCAAAGAAAAGGACAGGTTCTTCCTGCTGGATGCCCTGCTTGCGCCTACTGGCCTGTTCAGCGACACAGTCAATGATGTTGTTGACAAGTTACAGGAAGCTAAGAAGCAGTCGGCGGCATTCCAGCGGTTCCTCCTTCGCTGTTCTCAGGTCCTTGGGGCTGCTGGGCGGGAGTAGCCCCAACTGTCTTGCAGCTCCTCATATTGAGAGGCTCAGAAACGGAGCGTCGCCTCTTGACTTGATTGATATTAGCTCAATCTTGATTGCTATTAGCTCAATATTAGCAGATGGCGGTTCGGCATCGAGATGTCTTCTTCACCCATATGAAAGAGTTGGGGTTATGGCTGAATGCCAAGAAAAGTGTGCTTTCTCCAGTACAGAGAATCACTTATCTGGGTGTGGTATGGGATTCAACCACGATGCAGGCACATCTGTCTCCTGCTTGGATTGAGTTGATCCTTGCAGCCATGAAGAGGGTGAAGCTAAGCCAGTCACTTATTGTCAAACAGTTTCAGAGACTGTTGGGTCTGATGGCAGCTGCATCCAACATGATTCTTTTTGGCCTGCTGTACATGAGACCCCTGCAGTGGTGGCTCAGAACCAAGGGGTTTTCGCCGTGCGGCAACCTGCTCCGCACTATCAAGATCACGCGGCAATGCCTTTGGGCCTTGGATTTGTGGAGGAATCCTTGGTTCCTTTCCCAGGGTCCTGTGCTGGGAGCTTCATGTCATTGCGTAATGCTTACGACAGATGCATCCCTCACAGGCTGGGGAGTGATCATGAGTGGTTGCTCAGCTCAGGGTCTGTGAGAAGACCGACATCTCTTGTGGCACATCAACTGCCTGGAGATGCTGGCCATGTTTCGTGCACTGAGACACTTTCTCCCAGACCTGAGAGGCCATCATGTGCTAGTCCGAACAGACAACATGTCGGTGGTCTCTCCCTGAGAGCAGTTTACATCCCTGGGCACCTCAATCACACACATCCAGTCGAAGCAGGGGTTGAGTCCCGGTGTTCGGCCAGGCCCAAGTGGACTTGTTTGCATCTTGAGAGACCTCACATTGTACACTCTGATTCTCTCTCACACATCCAGCTCCTCTGGGACTGGATGCTATGGTACAGACATGGCCGAGGATGCGTCGGTACGCTTTTCCCCCTATTGCTCTGCTCCCGGGAGTTCTGGAGAGAGTGCGCCGGGACGGGGTTCATATGCTGCAAGTAGCTACGTTCTGGCCGGGCCGAATATGGTTCTCGGACATGGTGGCCCTTCTCAATGGCTCTCCTTGGGAGATTCCCGTCAGGAGGGACCTCCCATCTCAGGTGGGGAGCTCAAATCTTCACCCCCGGAGATAAACTGTGGGTGTGGCCCCTGAAGCCAAATCATAGCTTCCGGTCTCTCAAGTGAGGTTGTTGAGACTATTCTCCAATCCAGAGCTCCCTCCACGAGGAATTTGTACTCCTTGAAGTGGAACCTTTACACTTCTGTGAGTGATATCTGTCAGCTGGACCCAGTCAACTGCCCAGTTGGTTCAGTGCTGTAGTTCCTGCAGGAACAATTTTCCACAGGGTTAGCCCACTCCATCCTGAAGGTGTTCGTGGTGACTATGGTTGCTTACCACACCCCTCTGGGTGGCCAGTCATTGGGGAGGAACCCATTGGTTACAAGTTTCCTCCATGGTGCCTTGAGGCTGAGGCCTACTTTGCGCTCTAGAGTCCCGTCCTGGGATTTGGCCATCGTCCTGGAAGTTCTCTGTTTGATTTAAACAGAGAGGTTCCTCACAGTTAAAACTATTTTCTTACTGGCTGTCTCTTCTCTCAAGAGTATCGGTGACCTTCAGGCTCTTTCTGTGGCCCCTTCATTTCTGGAGTTTGCTCCTGGTATGGCTAAAGCATTCTTATACCCTAGAGCAGGGTATGTGCCTAACGTGCCCACCATAGTTCCACAGCCCATTGTGCTGCAGGCCTTCTGTCCTCCTCCCTTTAAGAAGCTTAATCTGGTTTGCACTGGATGCTTATGTCCACAGAGCTGCCCTGTGCGGGAAGTTTGACCAGTTATTCGTTTGCTTTGGTCCGCCCAAGAGGTCTTCCGGTGACCAAGCAGACCTTAAGACGGTGGATTGTGGATGTGATATCTTTTGATTAGGAGTCCTCTGCCATCCCTTCACCTTCGGGGGTCAGAGCCCACTCTACGAGAAGTGTGGCAGCCTCCAAGGCCTTTCTCTCTGGGGTGTCGATACAGATATCTGTAATGCTGCGGGCTGGTCTTCTACACTCATGTTTGTCAGGTTTTACAACATTGACATGGGAACCACTCCTGGCTCCTCTGTTTTCTTATACTAGTTGTGACACTAGGCAGGGATTTTTAAGCATGGCGGAGTGGGCATTCTCGTTCCCATAGCGTTTCAACACAGATTGAGTTAATAAGGTTCAAGATTAAAACAAGAAGAAAATATTTACATTATTTAATATCTATCTATCTATCTATCTATCTATATACACACACACATTCATTTTAAGCTAAAAAGCTAAACAAATTATATTTTTTTGCAGCATGTTTTCTGAAAACAAATCTTATATTGTTTAATACTCACATACATTCACACCTAAAATGTTTATATATTTTTACTTGTAAAAAACAAGACAAAACTTCTAAAATGTTTAAGTGAGTGCAGTACTTTATATAATAAGAGTGGACTGCTGGGTGCCTCAAAGTCACTATTTGCTGACCAAAATTCTCTGTAGCCCAATTAGAGCAGGTCTTGGTCATCTCTTTTTTTTCCAGTCTCAAGGTGTCTCTCCCCCTCATAGATTTAGTCAAATCTCTCCCTGTTCTTAGCCACCAGTGAGAAAAAGAGCTTTCTAAAGGGGACATGCATGACTGCTGATGACACAAAGCAGAACGCAGTATTGCAAGTAGATATGATATTATTGAGTAACATGCTGGGGGACTGCCTCAGTTTGGTGTTAAAACACATTTTAAGTTAACAAGCTAAACAAATACAGTGGAAAAAGAACATTACAGAGGATCACAGCAGGGAGACATCCTAAATGCTGAACAATTCAAACAACATTTACAATACCTCCCTTTCAAATAAATCTGAGCTCCCTGTAATGTTTACTGTGATGTTCTGTAAATTTGCCATATAAATGAGGCCCAATTAAACATTACGAGAGTATGATTTGGGTCTCCAGCAGGCCCAGTAAAATCTAGTGTCCCTTTATAAGCTCTCGATAGGTGCATCTGGCTCTTACTGTCCAGTGTGAACTCTAGCACAAACTCGCTGCTGTCAACGGAGAAGTTGTGCTTCCAGCTGACGTTAGCATAGTCATTGTTAGCATCCACGGTCAGATTCCAGATTTTTACATTCGGGGCTATGCAGAACAGGTGGGAGAGGAGTACACTTAAATATTTTCTGATACAGACACTGGTTAGGTTACACATACTTAAACTTAAAGACCCCATGAAACTTAAATTTGACTTTTGTATCTTTTAGTTAATATAGATTACTTAGCTTTGAGGTTAGGTCCTCTATTTGCTTGTATAGTTAACAAAATGTTTAGCAGGTACATACCATCCTCTGTGGAGACTAGACCAAAAATATGGCTATCATCCTGCACTTTGTGGCATATTTAAATTTTTGTGTAATAAAATTTTCTTTAGAATGAAAACATTTCCTTCACGTTCACATTAGCAAAACTTCCTGTCCATTATCAATATATGCATTAAGCATGTATCAATATATGCATTAAGTGATGCATTAAGCACCACTAAAACTTTGAACGTTTTTTATTGGTAAATGTTGCAAATTCTTGTGTACAAACCCACAGATTTTTGCCATATAAAGGTAAATGTGACCTTACTCTTAAGGCCTCAATAAACATCAAGCAAAATCAAAGAACAAACTGGTGACATTTTTTCGAACTTTTTCGAACTAAAACTGGTCAAAACAAAGTTCGTTTGGAGTTTTTTCGGTAGTTTGAAACAACTCACCAAAGTGAACTTTTCGGAAAAGTTTGTGCCAGCTGGTAAATACTTTCGAACTGAGGCTTCCAGCTCCTCTTCTCTCACCGTTGTCATTTTTTGTTGGGTGTTTATGTTATTGAGATTGTAGCATGCGGCACATATTTGAATATTCATCTAAACACCACTTCCAGCAGCATGGGTGGTGTCAGAATGTACGAAAATGGTATATTGTTGCATTTCGAACTTTTTTCGAACATAGTTTTCATAGTTCATAGCAGACATTAGTTTAAGCTTATTAGCTATTAAAAACATAGCTGTATTTAGCGTTTAGCTATTTACCACCTGTAAATACTGTCACTATAAATGTCAACACAAGAAAGAAAACTTTCATGGGGTCTTTAAAACAGCTGAATACATTAGCCAGAAAATGTTAGCAATATATGCTAGCATGTGTGATTTCATTTCTAACCTTTTCTTCTAAATATCTCATAGTTTAGTGAGCAACATCATGCATTTAATTTTATAATGCAACTAAACTATTTGTAAAGCAAATGTCA
This sequence comes from Sinocyclocheilus rhinocerous, assembly GCF_001515625.1. NCBI lineage: Eukaryota > Metazoa > Chordata > Actinopteri > Cypriniformes > Cyprinidae > Sinocyclocheilus > Sinocyclocheilus rhinocerous. The sequence goes on along the minus strand of NW_015661999.1, from coordinate 146,742 downwards.
ATACTAATTCTGCATAATCTAAGTGTCCATGAGGGAACAGGGCGAACATCAATCATGCCCTGTCCTAAATGGTCTGCTAACCGAGTCAGTCATACATAATAAATGTCATCTAAACAAGAAGACACACTGATTTGATCTAATTAATCTATACTGTGGGCGTTGCCAATGCACACTGCATCATTATCAGATACCCAGCATTTTCCAATCCACTGTTTTAGGAGACATGGGCCGAACAGGAAGAACCGTGGTGGAAGCTGTTGTAGTAGTGGTGGTAGTAGTAGTTGTAGTAGTAGTAGTAGTGGTAGTGGTTGTAGGTTTGGGCGGAGCAGCAGTTGTAGGGGCTGGTGTGGCTGGTTCTGGGGTAAGTATTGTTGGGACTGGGTCAGTAGAGAGGGGAGGGGGAGGAGGAGGAGTTTCAAACATCAAGCCATCTGTAAAGTTAACGGCTGAGAGGAAGAACAAAGAGAAGTTTAGGTGGAGGTTCCAGGGTTAAGCACAAGAGTGACAAAGAGAAGCGAGAAAACACAGAAAAGAGTTAATTAAATGGAATTCCCACAGTTCCCTTTTTCCAAAACTTATTCAGTGAAAGACAGTGGCTATGTTCCGAATGGAATACTGGCATACTGCATATTATCTACTGTATTCTATCTGCTACTTATATTATTATCTACTGTAATCTACAAACTGTGAATTAACTATGTGAAAACAACGTTTCTTCTGTTTTGTAATATTGTATTTGAATGTGTTTGTGTGTATATGTATGTATGTGTGTGTGTGTATATGTATGTACGCATGTATACATATATCTACACACTACCAGTCAAATGTTCAGGGAGTAGTTTTTTTTTTAAAGCAATTGATACTTTTATTAAGCATGGATGCATTAAATGTATTAAAAGTGACAGTAACAACATTTACAATGTTAAGATTTATAAAAAATAAGCACCAAATAAAACACTGAAGACTGAAGTAAAATATATTAAAATAGAAAACAGATATTTTAAAATGTAATAGCAGCCTTTGCAAGCAAGACTTTTCAAAACCATAAAAAAAAAATCGTACTGTCCCAAAATCTTTCAATGGTAGTGTATATAGTATATATGTATAATAATTCAATTTCCTGGGTCATGACAGACACCTAAATACCATGCTTAAGTATGACCAGAAATTATGTCATGCCTTGAAGAATATTTGCATCTTTAAAGCAGCACTATGTAACTTTTGGCGCTCTAGCGGTTAATAAACAGAACTGCACACATCCCGCGGAAGAACATTCCAACCGGATCTATGGCGATTCACGCAGGTATGTGTTACTCCGCAGCGGTGACGACCCGACCAGGCTACAATAGTCCAAATATATGTACTTATTAGTGTACCGTAGTGATTCGGAATAAGACAAAAACGCGGTTTGGAAGATCAATTCATGATGTACTCGCTCATTATATACATTTAGCAAATTTTGAACACAGAAAAAGTTACATAGTGCTGCTTTAAGATGCCAATATTTTGTAATGCTTGCATTGTTTGTTTAGCTTGTATTACTGCTCAAATATTTTTTGAAATATACATGAAATATTCACGCTCACAACTTTGTGATATTTGTGAGCATGAATGTCGGCACATATCATGCCGCTGAGGAATAATGAAGAGGTTGCATAGAGGGTATCAAAAAAATTGATTGTTGTGCACCACCAAGGGGAAAAACAGTGTCACTACAAACCACTGTGTATAAGCTGTGCAACACTCTGCAAAATGCTACAGTATTCTCAGATCTATTGGCATTTTGAAACAACTAAAAATAGAAAATCATATCTACTGGGATTTAACAAACAAACTTGCAGAGCTGTCAATACAAAAAGAGAAGATGTGTGGAAATCCATTAGACAACACATGGCATAGAATCATTATCATGGAAGATAGAGATTCATAATGAAAAATATTCAATATTGTACATCTTTTTTAAGCTTTTACCTTGGAAACAACAGTGCTTTGAGTACCATTAACTCCATAACAAAAACTGTATAAGCAGTTTCCAAACTCAACTTGACAGGCAAAACTAAAACATGAGAGCAATCCATAATATGCTGGCAAAGTTTAAACCAGACAGAGTGTCAGAGAGCCCTGGAGCCCTTGGTGACATCAAGGTTTGCCAGACCAAGACATGTGAGTCTTTTTCACAGGGGTGTGGTTTTAGATCAACACAGCCAATCAGCCATAACTTAGAGCACTCTTACCTGTATGTCTCCATCTGACACAAAATAAAAAAATAAAAATAAAAAATATGAACGTGGCACAAGCAGAAGCGGCGCGTGCATTGCAAAAGCAACAGTTTGTGACTAATGGCGAGCTGATTTAACATTTACTCTTTTTAATAATTAAGCAGCACAACACTCACTATTCTGCAGCTTTGCCTTACCAAATACTAGCTTCCATTTATCATTACTTGGCATTTGACCTGCACATGCACTAGCTACACATAAACAACAACTTTGGAGGAGTTGCTGGAGACACATTAGAAAACAGCTCATAATTACTTTGCTAATACACTTATTATTTTTTACTATTATGCTATTTTTGTCATGGATGGATTCACAGCCAAATATCATCACTCCATTAGTACTGTTTCATAATTGAATTTCATTTTAACACAGGCTATTTTTTATTGTAAGCTTTACACAGCATAATTTGCATGATTGAAAGGAGAAAACGTCTGCCACTTTTGTAAAGCTTAGCCTTGCATGGTAACAGCATTAACTATGAAAATACTGATAAATTTGGCATTTTGGTGTATTAATCATAAGTATCTGCATCCACTTTGAAAGAGCAGCTGGCAAATGAAAGTAGCCATTTACACAAATAACACACAAACTGCTTCCTCTCTGACTATTTGCAACCTGTGTTAAATCTAAAAAAAGTTATTTTAATAACATTAAGAAAATAGCTAATGGTTCGACAGGTACTGTACAATTCAATGGGCCTATGATATAACTGCTATCCTCCAGTACAAAATTATATTAATTCAGTAGGCCTATTCATAACAATATGCCCTTTATTTCAACCAGAGAAAGAGAAAGAGAAGATTGAGATTTCAGTGCTATCAACACAAAGCGCATTGGTCAATGGATGCAATTTTCATCCAAAGCATTTAACTAGTGAACAGTTTAAACATTTTTGAGAAACTGGTATAAACTACATAAACAACCGTTAAATTGGCTTGCCATAGTGATTCACTTCTGTAACAGCATTCTCTTCACAGATGTCCATACATTATTTGATTTTTGTCTTCTATCATCTGAACATTAACTTCCCTTCCCCTAACGCAAAACCTAGAGGTACCAACTAAAATTAGAATTAAAATAATAATAATTTTAAAAATCCTCTTTTCAAACAACTTTCAAATATTCCCCTCAGTATTTTTCCCCAGTAAAAATTACCTTAAAAAATATAAACTGACCTGCGAAGCAAATATGTATAAGACAATTTTTGTACACAATTTTGGCACAATTTATTTAATTATTTCAGATATAAAATAATTATTTAAAATTAATGATTAAATCAATTATAATAAATTTATAATAAATAAATTGTTATCAATTAAATATAACTCAAACTTCTGAAAACTTCTTGTGTTCGAAAGTATCTTATGCCATTTGCTTCTTAAGTATCTTAAAAAATATCTTAAAAGTCCAGTCAGGCCACTAAAAAAGAAAGAAAGAAAGAAAGAAAGAAAGAAATCCATTTGGTGCTTGTAACTGTTGGTAAAACTGTTTAAATAAATACAGTATGTGAGTTATTTGTGTTTGGCTACACTGTAATTAATTTTTTTCCGAAGCGGTAAACAAAACAAATACTATTTGAGTACATTTAATACTGTTTCACTCTGTATACTTCAAAATTTCAGGTTTAATTTAAAGTGTTACTTGCCGATTCTTTTCAATTATTTGTGAAATGTACTTTTTTTCAGTGTAGGAATCTCAAGTGTGGCCTTGAGTTTAAGTACTCAGCTGCACTGTTACATATTTAAAGTAGACAGACAGAATTTGAGAGAAAGACAAGACAGAGGCTGCAACAGAGTCAGAGACAGAGCAGGGCAAGAGATAGGCAGGCAGGCATGATATGAATATTGAATTAGCAATGGTGGCAAATAAGTAATTTTAGAGCATGTCAGGCAGATGTTTGGTCACTCACCTTGTAGTCTTTAAACTCTCCGTTCACAGTGCTGGGGTCCACATGCACCCAGTGAATATTTACTTTGGTGCTGTTGATCTTCGACACCCTGAGTTCTGTTGGTGCAGCAGATGGTTCTGATGGGAAAAATAGTATGAGTACAAAACAAACCAGAAAAGATGTTTAAAAAAGTGTCATTAAATATGAAATGTTAGTACTCACTGTCTTCCCCAGAATAACCAATGACTATGTTTGACTCTGGGCTGTGTCCAAAGTCATTGACAGCCTGTATTTTGATCTCATACGGGACATAAGTGTCTGTATTATGCATAATGTGCTTTGTTCTGGTTGTGGTTATGTTATCCCACTCTTCCTCAATGTCTTTCCTTCTCCATGAGACTACATATCGCAGGTTTGGCCCGTTCCTTTCTGTGTTCTTAAGTGCCTGTGAAATGTACAGATAGATTAGGTCACTAACTGTCACATCTGTCTGCTTTATCGAGGTATTTCAATAAACCTGGTTCATTTTACCTGCCATGTGATCTCCATGTTGTTCTTCTTGCTTCCCCAGCCTTTAAGACCACTCGGCACAACATCAGGATCTGAAACAAATCATTATACGTAACTAAATGACTGTTTAAACACATTTTCTAACACATTTCTGTCAGGGCTTATGGATATAGCTGATCTCTTACGGGCTCCGCTGGTCTGATAGCGTGCAGAGGGGAGGCTGGGTTGACTCTGGCCCACAGCATTGATTGCAATCACTCTGAACTGGTAGTTGACAAATGGTGACAGTTGCAGGTTAACTGAGTTTAGGTTGCCATCAAATATAGACAGGTTCTGCCACTTCCCCGGCTCCCACCTGTCCTCTTCAAACTGGACGAGGAAATCTGTAGTAACGCAAGAAGTCAGAGTGGGAAAATTGCAATATCTGTTAAAAAAAGAGTTTTAAAGTATACATTTCCGGTATTGGTCAATAAAAAGGAAGAGGTAGAGATATCAGTCCTACACAGATAAGGAAACTCAAAAGTGCATGACGTTAAATATAAAATGATCTTTTGATTGAGGTAAAATTCAAAAGACTTGTTGACTTATTGTCATTTCTTTTGAGGATTACATCATTACACCGGTTGTTGTTTTTTTATAGGTCATATTTACTTGACTGATCAGTGACTTGAGACCCTATACTCTAAACTCACGTGTAACAGGACTGTTGTTTTCATTCCCAGGCACCCAGGTGAGTCTAACACTACGTGCTGAGGGGTCCGAGAGCTCAAGATCCTGAGGGGGGTCGGGTCGACCTGGAAGAGAACAACATACTAATTAACCATGTTAACTTATTAGAGTACTAATTATTCTCAGAAGTTGAGAGTAAGAATTAAAAACAGAGATTGATTGTTAGAGGCTTTAATTGGACATTAGAAATAATACCTGCAGAGGCACTACGATTTGAGGCAGATGAGATGTCATCCTCTATGAGGTAAAGGTCAAAGGTCAGAGGTCAAGGGTTAGTGTGGCTATTAGTAGATAAATATAATAAAAGACAAACAACTATAGCTAAAAGGAAGCACAACAGTAGTAATATTCAAGCAAACTATTAAGAAAACATGCTATATTTTTCATAAAGGGAAGTGCTGTGGTGTTATTTTTAAGAGCGACAGTTCTAAAAGTTATAAAAGTACAAAAAAAAAAGTTTAGGGCAGTTTATTATCCTCTGGATATGTGACATGTGACTGTCCCACATGTCCATATCCGCTTAGTATCTATTATAAAATATGTTAGCAACATAAAAAAGGTGCATAAAGGAAGAGCTACATCTATTGTATGCTGTATGTGAATGTGTGCGTACCTGTAACTGTAAGGCGAGCTGAGGCAGAGTCCTCATCTATTTCAGTTTTGGCAGTGCATGTGTAGGTTCCTCCATCTTCTGGATTGACATTGTGAATAGTCAAGGACTCCTCATCCTTTCTGAACCGGCCACTAAAACATACAGAAATTAGACGTCAAGTACAGGACACACACTACCGTTCAAAAAGCTTTTTTTTTTTTTTTAAAGAAATTAATACTTTCATTTAGCAAGGGAGCATTAAATTACACAAAAGTGACAATAAAGACTTTTAGATTGTCACAAAAAATATTACAAATAAATGCTATTCTTTTGGACTTTCTATTCATCAAAGAATCCTGAAAAAAATGATCACATTTTCCACAAAATATTAGGCATATTATAATAATTTCTGAAGGATCATCAATAAATTACATTTGAAATAAATTACATTTTAAAATATATATATATTAAAATTGAAAACAGCTCTTTTAAATTGTAATAATATTTTTGTATCAAATAAATGAAGCCTTGGTGAGCATAAGACACTTCTTTAAAAAAAAAAAAAAAATCTTAAAAAAAAAAATCTTTGAACAATCTTTGAATTCAAAAGAAGTACTACAGAAAGTAAATTTGGTATATAACAGTGAAAAATAGTGCACAATCTAATTATGATTATATTGTATAGGTATTGTTACATGACATTACATCCAGCTAAAGCTTAGAGGCTTGTCATCTTTTAGCCATGTGACCGTAGCAGGAAGAGAAGTATCATGTTTAACTCGACAATGAAAGCGGACCGTGCTTCCTTTGGGTTGTGTGACATGTTCAGGTGCCCGCACTATTCTTGTGGGCTCTGAAATGAAGCACAACACAGAGAGTAAATCAAGGCATTAATGAACAATAATGAAATGTGTTTTCTTCAAAAGATTCAAAAGTTAGCGTGTGAATATACAAGTAAATCAAGACAGATTTAGTGATTAATGCTTCTGGTCTCACCTTTAACCTCCAGGCGCACCTGATTCTCCATCTTGCCCAGAATGTTACTGGCAACACAAGTGTAGGTGCCTTGGTCTTCTGGCCGGGCTTGTTTAATCTCCAAAGTACCGTTGTGGTACAGCTTGTACTGACCACCATCCAGACCACTGCCTAGACCATTCTTAAACCTAAACACACACGTACAGTATATTCATGTCATTTGTATTCTAAAACCCAAAAGTTTGGGATCAGTAAGCTTTTTTTATTTTTAAGAAATTAATATTTTTCAGTAAAGATGCATTAAATTAATCAAACGTGACAGTGAAGACAACGAAAAATGTCAGTTTCCACAAAAATATAAAGCTGTTTTACAGATGTTTTCAACATCGATAATAAGAAATGTTTCTTGAGCAGCAAATCAGCATATTATTTCTGAAGAATCACTGGAGTAATGGCTGCTGAAAACTGAGTTATTTGAAAAAACAACTCGGAAAACAGTTATTTGAAACTGTAATAATTTTTCATAATACTACGTTTACTGTATTTTTTGAATTTTTGAACGTCAGTGTATCTTTTCAAACAATGAAACAAAAGCTCACCAGCGCAGTAAAGGGAACGGTGAGCCAAAGAAAGGGCAGTCAAGGAAGGTCTTGTTGTTTTCAATGACTTTAATCAGCTGGTTCTTTGGACCTAGCATCCGTGGTGCCATGTCTAGGAAGAAAACAACACTAACATATCACAATCTTGTGACCTCTCTGAATATTTCGAATGGCTGACTCTTTATCGTTTCTAATTCTTACCCAGGATGTTGACAAAAGCATTGGCCAGTAGATAACCATGCTCATTGGAGGCGTTACATTGGTAAACAGCGCTGCTGCCGATCTGGACTGAATGGAACAGGATGGTGTCACCAAGAACTTGCTGGTTCGGGTTTGGCAGTGAACCTGAAGTTACACAAAGAGCAGAAAAATCATCCTCAAAAACAAACTCCTTTGTGTTATGATGAAGTCTGTTAAAGGGGTCATATGATGCAATTTCAAGTTTTCCTTTCTCTTTGGAGTGTTACAAGCTGTTTGTGCATAGATAAGATCCCTAAAGTTGCAAAGACTAAAATCTCAAACCCAAAGAGATATTCTTCACAAAAGTTAAGACTCGTCCACGCCCTCCTAAAACGTCTTGTTTAAACACGCCCCCACATGTCTACATCACTGTGCCGCGCTTTTTCAGACCGATGAGCTTTGTAAAAATCGAAAGGCGTTTCAGAAAGGCGGGGCATAGAGGAGAAACAATAATGTACAGTATGTAGAAAATAATGAGTTTTTTGAACCTTAAACCCCATAAACACATTGCATTACACCAAATACACAAAATAATGTTCTTTTTAGCAACGTCATATGACCCCTTTAAAGTCAGAAAAGCAACAGTTCTCAGTTTCAGTACTCACTTTCGATAGGTTCTCCATTCACCAGCCATTGGATAGTGGGTTTAGGGTTCCCTCTGGCACGACAAACTAATCGTCCATTCTCATCAGGGGCAAGCACCAGATTGGTGGGCTTATCTAGCCAATAGGGAGCAGCTGTACAGGGCAATAAAGAAATCTTAAAATTAGAATAAAAGAAACAGCATGTATCTCATGAACAAGACGCATCATTTGTCTTTTCTCTACGGCTCACCTTTGACCTGGACTTCAACGGAATGGCGAATACTGCCGATCTTGTTGCTGGCCATGCAGGTGTAGTCGCCAGAGTCCTCCTCGGACACATTGAAGATGCGTAAAGTTTTACCGAAATTCTCGATCTTGACTTTTTTGGACGGGAGGTCTGCTCCTCTTTTAAACCAATCAATGGTAGGAGTTGGGCTGGAAAAATGAAAGATGAAAAAAAAAAACAGATAAAAAAGAACACAACATCACTTAATTATAATTTGAGAAATCTAAGAACTAATACTAATACTGATGTATATAGAGCTTTTGGTAACTGAATATGCTGTATACACCAGTGTTGTTATTGTTAAAGACCCCCTGTGGTGAAAATGAAGTTTACCATGTGCAAATTCATCAGTTAACACCATTTCTGAGCATTTTCTCCTTAAAACTATGGCGTACTAAAGACTTAAGTCTTAAAAACATGGCTTGAAACCATCCCTTTTCCTACTGTGTTTGCTGTAAATTACAGCAACGTGTTTATTTCTTGAGGAATCTAAGGTCATTTGGAACAAATAATAAGATCCTGCTGTTGTTTTATCAATCTGTAATACAGAATCAAATTATATAATCAAAGGTGGGGAGGAAAGTAGGCCTCACGGTTTCCAGAAATGTGGAAGTGCTCACTTGTGATTTGTATTGTAGCTCATTATGTATTTATATGTTGTTATTATTGTATGGAGTTTATTTGGGAGGTAACTGTAACAGTGTGGTGTTGTGTAGTGTGTTTTGAATGTGAGACGATGTATGCTTTGGGATGCAAGACAATTTTTGGATGAAATTCCAACAATAAAAGTGAAACTGAAATTGAAAAATGTCATTGTAGTGCTTCAGATGAGTGACAGCTTTTTAGTGATTATAAAGGGAGCGCTCTTTGTGTGATTTCTAATCCATTCAGAACTACTTCATACTTACTACTTCAGTTAACGGAGTGAAAGTGGAGCTGAGCTGGTGCGATTGAGTGGAGGTGGGCACTAGTTAGCATATTTATATCTGCGTATATCAGGGGTAGGCAAGTTCGGTCCTAGAGAGCCGCTGTCCTGCAGAGTTTAGCTCTAACCTTGAAAAAAAAAACTCACCTCCCTATAGCCTTAGTAATCCTGAAGACATTGATTAGCTTGTTCAGGTGTGTTTGATTAGGGTTGGAGCTAAACTCTGCAGGACAGCGTATACTAAATGAGATAAGGTTGTAGAGATACACTGAAGCCCTTACATAAAGAAATTATTTTCATGGAAAAAACATTTAATTTTGTCATTATGTCATTTTGATTATCAAAGATGAGTTTTAAGGGATAAAATAGTGACTGCAGCAGGAAGACTTAACTACAACTAAAACTATTAAAAATAGTTTTCGGTAACTAAAATAAATTGAAAACACAAAAATTACTAAAACTGAATAAAAATAAATTAAAGCCAAATAGAAATATAAAAAACTAAGAAAATGACAAAAGCACATAGAAAAATGAAAACTGAAAATATAAAAATAAAAGCTAATTCTATATTAATAAGTATGAGAACATTATATAAATATCACTAAAATAACACTCACACTCCAGCTGCTACACACTCCAGAAGAAGCTGTTCCCCTCGGAGCACTATCTTGGAGCTGGACAAGCCCTTTGGAGACAGAAAGGTAGGCTGGGTTTCTGGTACATTACGTGCTGTGGGAAAAAAAAAAAAGAGAAACTTGTTAACATGCACAGAAAGACACATGGTTTGAGCTAGGAGCTTAATTACAGTACACAAAATTATGAAAAACCTAATTTTGGTTGCACTGTTATGGATTATATACAACTTGCTAATTCTAAATACACACACACACATACACGCACACACAATATACATTCGCAAATGTGAGAGACAAAGTCAGAATGAACTCTATAGGAAAGAGTTAATTCTAACTCTCTAAAGGAAATAAATCATTTGTGAAATATCTATTTTTTATTTTTTTTTTTACATAAAAATTGTCACATTACCAGTGGTAAACTGGGTACATGTTATATATAACCAGTTTTAAAATATTATTAGAATTTCAAATAACGGATTTCTATTTTTAAATATTAAAAATTGTACTTATTCCTCTGATGTCAAAAATTATTTTTCAGTCACATGATCCTACATAAATCATTCTAATATGCTGATTTGGTGCTCAAGGAATATATCTTATTGTCAATGTTAAAACCAGTTGTGCAGCTTAATATTTTTATGGAAATCGTGATTCAATCTTTCAGGATTCTTGATGAATACAAAGTTCAAAAGAACAGCCTTGACTTAATAAATGTCTTTATTCTCACATTTGATGCATCCTTAATGAACAAAAGTATTAGTTCTTTAAAAAATATTAGTGACCTCAAACTTTTTTAACCAATTATTTCTGTAATATTTATGTTATTCATGAAAGCATAAAAGATATAACTGTGATGACAGACAGATGGTTAGACATAAAATCCTGGTTATGTAAAGACAGACAATCTTCTCCCTGAGGAAGACTTGATGAGCATGGCAGTATTAGTCCCTATTGTAATGCATATCTATCAGTAAGATTAGCTCTCAGTTATTAGCATTGCCAGCAGTGCTCTAGGAGAGGGAGTGACAACAGCCTTTGTTGGTGACATCAAGTGGGAGGACAACGTCTGGGAGATTAGACTATGAAGCTGCCAGGAACACATGTTTCACACCACTGTCACGTGTGTCTGTGGTGACAGCAGTGCCAGTTCCCTGTCAGTGCGACCACACAATGCCCTGGTGGAGACTATATACGAATGACTCAAGAGACAAGATAACTTTAAAAAACTTATGTTGTATGATCCTGACAATATTGTCATATATGGATATTTGGGTCTATCTCAAAAAGCCATCAAGAACATGCCTGGGTCATATGTAATCCCAAAATCAATCAATCAATCACACAAATTATATAATTAAATTTAATTAAATTTTTTTTTTTTTTTTTTTAATTACATTTTTTGTAGTTTTTTTTTTTAACATTCAACAAATTGAAAGATTAAGATTCTAGAATTTAAATAATAAAAACATTAAATAGCTATAGTATAATATAGTATAAATAGTATTTATCATGGTAAATAAAAATTAATTTGAAAATAAAATAAAATTCTGATCATAATACAATGAGAATCATCCTATAAAAACATTTTTAAAATATACATATTTAAAAAAAAAAAAAAATTCTGAAACAATTATTTGGGGGATTTATGCAAAAGTTTTTTTTTTTTTTAACCATTTGATTTCTTGGTTAAATATATGATCCAGGTTTGTTTGTGACAAGGTTTCAATTTTACCCATTTTCTTCATATATTCATTTCCAGCCTTAGGCCATTTCCTTGGATACATATGTGAGGATTTGCACATGGTAATCATTGCTGAAATTTGGATTGAAGTTGATGAAATATTAATGAGCACCTCTTGACTAATCTCCTTGACTCCATTTCTATATCTCCATATGAGCAATGTGATTAGGATAATTAAAGCAATTTCAATTGAAATGTGAATACTTTTCCTTCAAACTATGACAGAATTTTGCCTACCCCAAAACTGCATAGAGAATCATGTATTAAAAAAACTGTAAGTAACCTAAGCACTGAGTGGTAAGTTCTACAGTCTATAAATACTATGTGGAACATCTTAGTTTACATTGTATATTATATAACAGACACACTATCTCTGCCTTTCCTCTGCTGTATGTGGTTAGAAACAGCAGCGCTAATTCAGTTAGTGTTGTTTTACAGAAGCATACAGATAACAGGCTAGCTGTGTGTGGAACTCACCACCATACAGATCAGTGGAGTTGAGAAACGTGTCATTATAAGGTTCCTCTGTGAATAAAGTTGCAGTTTAATCAACATACAATTACAGAAAAAAAATCTTCACTAAATTACAACTAGGAAGAACAGAACAATTCTGGATCAAAATGGAAGATGGACAGTCCTTCAAACCTCTTACCGAAACTGTGATAGTAATCAAATGAAGAGTCTCCAAATTAAAGTGCAATAAGACAACTATCACTGTATCACAGATAAATGTCCACTGACATACTGCAATACTACCTCCTCACCACTAGATGGACCACAATATTCACATATACCTTAGCAGCACAGCAACATATCAGTTACATCAAATTAAAGATAACAAGTGATCCTGAAGAAATCACCACTCACTTGTTAGCACTTTTAGGGTGTAGGGGTTCTTCTGCTGAATGGTGTGTGTGAACTCGAAGCGAGCGGTGCAGCTGTAGTCAGTGGTGGCATCTTTGGCCAGAACATTGGAGAAGAATAAGTCACCGTTCAAGCCCATCGACACCCTCTTGTCCTGTAGTATGGGCATAATGACTGTGGGGGAAAAAGAGAAGACAATCCAGACTCATTTGTTCAACTTAATTTGACGTGCAATAGCCGACAGGCAGCAGAAGAAATGATGCTCAAGATGAGTGTGGGAATCACAGAAGCATGATTATCATCTTCTGGCCTGAAACATCACAAGGATCAGTAAATTTGTCACTCAAGTGAAGGAGCAGTGTGGAAGAGTGTGAGATGAAAACGAGATGTACTGCACTAATCAACATTGAGTCTGGATTTAATAATGATGTCTCTGGCTTTTTGGACTAAAGTGTTGTGATCACATGACATTCTAGTAATGGATATGAATATCATGTGCAAAGCAGTAAGACAGTATCTTAAAGGTGAAGTGAGTTGTTTTTCCAATGTTAAAATATAGGGAATTAGAAATATTAGAGATCTTTAAATTTATTGTATCAGTTGAAAATGTATTATTTAGAGTACTTGTGCATGCTCACTTGCCCTATTTTAATTATATTTTTAATTATTAATATTTGACAAAAATACTAATGATTTAATTACTGTACATTACAATGTTGTAGCATGTTAAGGAATTGAGTTTTTAGTGTTTTATTTTTAATAATTTTTGAAAAAAAGCATAGAATTTTAATCATGATAGGTTTATACGTCATCATTTACTTATATGGAGGAAATGGGCTTCCATACAACCTAGAAAAATTGGGCAGAGTTATCTGTCTGTCTGACAAATGAACATGGAAAGGAGTGTTCAAGGAAGTTCTTCATCGAAATGTGTACATACTATGAAAGTAGTGGGAATTCAAGCTAGAAACCCCTTCACCTTTAAGATTCATAATATATGCCTTCTCATTATCACTGCCACATTTCAAAAGAGCCGTCTGTGGCTGTACTAATGACAAACACAGTCAATATGTGCGATCAGTGCTTTGTAGCGTGTGTTTATGCTGCCTGATTCTAGGTCTGTTGAAATGTCTCAGTGCCATGCTTGTTTCTGCTCTCTCAGCTTTTTGTCAGGTAGTGCAGATTCGCATACATGCACTAGCTCAGCACTAACGGACACTTCTGTGCAGAGGACAGACACAGACCACAAAGTAAGGGGAAGTGAGAGGGAGATAAGAGAAAGAGGTAAAAGAGAGCATGAAGGTGATGACTGAATGCCAAAGCGATGGAGAGGAGGGTTAAGGTTAAGAAATGAGACACAATCAATCGTAGAAAGTGATGAGCAACACTCACAGCTGTCCATCCAGAAGGTTTCAGGAGGGGGGAGACCAGGAGGAGGGTTGCAGGGCAGGACGAGTGATTCCCCCTCACGCACAACCACAGGCTCCAAAACCTCCTTCGGCCACAACGGAGACTCTGAGTAATGGAGACAAGTTTACCAGATTAGGGAAGATAACATAACTCAATCTATGAGAGATCATGCTGAATTATGCATTCTGTATGCATGGTATTTTTAAAGGGATAAGTCACTCAAAAATGTCACTGTTGTTCCAAACCTGTACGACTTTCTTCCTTCTTTTCTTTTTTGGAAACCGAAACTATAATAAAGCTCCATAAACGTATCATAAAAGTAGTCCATATGACACTATATAACAAGTTTTCTAAAAGCATACAATCATTCTGTATGAGGAACAAACCAAAATTTCAGACTGAAAATTCAAATGATGCCATTTTCAATGTCAATGATATCAAATTACAATGTCAGATGTTTTGTAACAAACTGTGTTGTGTAAAATTAAAAAATGATGAAACAGATCAAATATGAGACCTACGGTTGAGAGGTGGCTTATCAGTCTGTTCCTACTTAAAATAAAGCACAAGTAATATGGACAACTTTACCGATACTTTTTTGTCATTTTTGGTGACAAAATCTTATTTTGTGTTGCATGGAACAATGAAAGTCATATGGGTTTGAAACAACATGCCAATGACTAAATGATGACATTATTTCATTTTAGGGTCAACTATCTCTTTAAATTTCAATCTGACAGCATTTTAGAGCCACTATTTAAAATTAAGATTACGAGAGTGAAGTTGTTGCATTGTGAGTTTTAAGTGAGTCAAAAGTCTTGAAATATTAACTTTATTCTCAAAATATTACATTTTGCAAATACTTTTTTCTCGTATTGCTATCAGTAATTTTGACTTTATTATCAAAATATTACAACTTTAATCTCTCTTTAATCAATGCTATGACTTTATTCTCATAATTTTGACTTTATTTTCCAAATATTGTGACTTTATTATTCTTTATTTTTTATGTGGCACTAAAACACCTTTGTACTATCATATGACTTCAGAAGATACTGTAGCGTAAGTCACATGAACAACTTTTATGATACTTTTGTCTGTTTTGATGACAAAATCTTATCTTTTTGTGTTCCACAGAAGAAAGAAAGTCATATGAGAAACATAACATATAGGTAACATAACAACATGATGTAAAGTGAATGATGAAACATTTTTGGATAAACTATTTCTTTACAGACAGTTTGCATTATGTGCATGTTGTGTACATGTTGTGTTTTGACATAACCCTCACTTGACACTCGTAGTAGGATTTTGTTGGAAATCGCCGTGCCAAATTCGTTGGAGGCGAAGCACTGGTACTCTCCTTCATAATCTTCCGATTTCCCGCTGCTTCTGATCTCCAGTGTTCCGGAACGACTCCGCATGATCACCCGCGGGTCCTTCCCCACGTTAAAGAACTTCCCATTCCGCCGCCACTGAAATCTGCACAAACAGTTACAAATAGGACGTGAGCCAACTTGACGCTGTTTATGTAATAGGTCAATTTTTGGAGGTTTTTAATAAGGGGATTTACACACACATCAAACTGATAACAACAAAGATGTGAATACCAAACCAAAGTTGGCATGAGATGGGCTTTTTCTAAATCCATGAAATCTATTTTCTACATGCACTTATTCTGAACAATTCATCAGTTTATATGATTCATTGTTTAAAAAGCATTTTGACATTTAATCTTCTGGTGAAATGAGAGACTTCTCTCTGGTGACATATGGTGGATCATTTTATCCTCATGAACCCGCCCTTTTTCATACAACCCCCTGAAAGCTTGCATTCAGATAGGCCTCTATCCAATCAACAACTTTTTTTTCAATAATCCGATTAATTCGGATGTATGTCAAAATTTAAAGAAAACATCTGTCACTACTTCCACCTGATTGCGACTTTAAAAACTTGTAGGATTGCGTGCTTGGAGTTGACTGGGTGCCATCTACTAACCTACTGAATATTCTGTGAGCGTGAACACTAAACTAAGCGTATTATTAGACCACAATGGTTTTGCAGACTGGCCTGAGTGGAAGGTTTTGTAAAGCCCAACAGACCACCAAACAAAAACAGGCCCTCTGAATGGCCACACTGTGTTGAGCTGGTCAGGCCTGCTTTTCACAAACAAGCACAAGGGACCGGAGCCAGAGTGAGCACCCCTGCATATCTGATGGCATGAGAAGGGTACAAGAGGGAGGGAGGGTGGACAAAGCTGGTAGTGCCACTGTCAGGTTGGGGCACTGGGTGTCACTCTCACAAAAATGTGCTGGTCTTTGTCAAGCCGAGACTAATGGATGTCAGGTTTAATTCGAGAGCGACAGAAAAGGAAGAATGAGAGACAGAGAAGTAACGCGAAAGTGGATGTATACAGTAAGAGGTTGCTGACAAACTGGAAATGTAAAAGTGGCGAGAGATGACAAAAAGGACGAGACGGCACAAAGAAAAAAGGTTTCATCCATTCTCACGTTGGCACTGGTTTCCCCTTGGCCTCGCATTCAATGATGATGTTATCTCTGGGGTCCACAATGTAGTCCTTTAGTGACTGCTTTACAATGGTGGGGGGCTGTTTCACTGTGGAGGGAGGGACAAAGATAGTCACTGAGAAAGAGCGCTTAACTCAATGCTATATGCAAGCACTGCATTTCTTGAAAAATGGTTGTTCAATTCACTCTCATGGTAACATACAAAATAAAAGACATCATAAATCACTCATTCTTTGTTAATTACATACATACATTATAAACTCTTTGCCCCTTGTGTGTTTGTTTACTAAATATATAGGTTAATTTGACTATGTTAGCAGCTAACAATAAGTTTGTTACTGGAGCTACGTTTATCATTTTACTGTGTTTACACCAATTTCCCCCCAAAATAAATGCAAAAATGTTAAGAATTGTATATATTCAGTATGACCTTTGCAAAAATGTATGGGAGATTGTAGGATGTAGCTATGAACAACATTCAGTGAACACAGTAAAGCTCTATATAGCTACTATTGCGTATAATTTAGCAGGCAAGCAAAAAGCATCCAGAACTACAACTATCTATTATATAATATAAATTTTGTCAATGGACGAGTGCAACAGTCAGGTTGTGGAAGTAAAATAGTAAAGTAAGGTAAAGATACCATTCATTTTCTCCATAGGGGAACTGATTTTTCACAATAACTTATGAAGCTTTAAAAAGAGTTTTTACTTATACTGTGCGCTACAAGGTGTTAATCGCTGGTATGTGCTTTGGTCCCGCATTATTTCACATTTTTTTTAAATAATCATAACAGTGGAATTTCGGATGAAAAACAACATTACCCATGATTCTGTAGAGAAATCTCCACCAGTCAGAGAACCGTGACAAGCAAATCACGACAAAATAACTTTAGAGCTCACCCATTCCCATGAAGCACTGCGAATTTCCCTACATCCTCAAACAACTTACATTTTTGTATATATATGCATATTTTGCCATAAACATAAAATGTATTGTTTCTATATACACAATATCTCTCTCTCCTCCAGCTGTTCCTGTTAGGGGTTCCTGCATAGCCATTTGGCACATGTTTTACAATGGAAGCGTTTCTATATCCATAATCAACATCTTTCAAATCAATAGTTTTAAATTTCTCAATTTTTTTTTAAAGGGGTGGTTGACTGGTTTTTTTATAGGCTTGATTGTGTTTATGGGTTGCAGTCTAACATGTGTTAATGCTTCGTTTGTTAAAAAACACATTATTTTTCACATAATTTACCTTTATTCCACACCTCTCTGTCCCTTCTCCTCTGAACGCGCTGATCATTTCCTGCTTTTATGAAGCCCCTCCCTCAGAAATACACAATGTACCAGTCGTTTTTGTAGGCATTAAACTGCCAGAATTTTAAAAGACGATATCTCCGTTTGCATTGAACATTCAGCTTCGTAACTTTGCAGATATTGTTTATGATCAAACAGCAACATTACACACTAACTAACATTAAAAAAGTGAAATCGCAATCAACCACCCCTTTAAATCAATTATGTCATTCGTAGTGCATCATGGGACAGTGCTTTCTCTATTCAAAACAGTTAAGTGCACAGTCTGGGAATTTTGTCTTTTTGGCTGATTTTCAAATACTTTATTTTTTTATTATAAATCAAAGTTTGTAATGCTGTGATTCACCTTGTAGCTGGTTGGTTTGGGTCATGGCTTATAACTCTTAAAGCCTTTTTTAAAATCTCCATGGAAAAACACTTGCAGGCACTAAAAACGTGGACGGGCACTGTTGCACTCTATTGCATTCCACCAAATTGTAGCTATTAGCCTCTGTGTTCACTGTATATTATACTCATTGAACTTGATACACGATTAGCCACAAGATTCCTGACTGCTCTACTCTACTTCTAGCTGGCTCCGAACTGTGGGTATTCTGGCATGGCTAACAAACTCCTGAAGTAATCCTTCCCTTCAAAGACATGGCCTGCCAAAAACACATGCTCTTGGGCTTACATTAGAATATTAATCAGCTTTAATAAATGATAGACTTTATAATTTATCTAGAGTAGCACAGTGAACTTATGTGAGCTCTGTTGAGACTGTGTTTGAGGGTCTTTTCAATAGTTTTTCCGGCCTGTGTTGGCTCTGATTGTAAAAAGAGATTGGGCAATCTCCAACAGCAATTCAGTAATAAGTCTGTTCTTTAGATTTCCGAAGTGATAAGTTTAGTTGTAAGCCGTATTAAAACCAGCTGCTGATTTAATGAACAAGTTAATCCGTGTTAATGAAGCACTTACGCTCTTCCTGGATCTTTGCTGTTAGTTCCAAGGAGGGGCGGATGGAGAGAAAAACAGTTTAGTTGTGTGAATAGTTAACAGAGAGTGAGGAAACATGGCTATAGTGATGGCAACAATTAAAACATTTACGTTAATGTATTAAAATTGCTACTAAACTACTGTTATAAGACAAGACAAAAATATTTATTTTAGTTAATGGCTGCTAAACCGCAAAATATGATTGCTACAGTTATTATACATACAATGCTATGTCTACTTCAACATAATAACACCAAAAATAGCAACCAAAGAAATAAACCTACCTGTTAATGGGCCACCAGATGAATGAAGTGAAGAGAAAATTGCATAAAAAAAAAAACAGAGAGAGGGGAAATAATTTTAAGAAAGAAAAAAGCACATCGAATCAAAAATACATCACTGTCACATTAGCAAATCATAATCGGTGCATTTGTCTTCCCATATGGCAGCATATTTAATCTTCGACTGTCTCTCTTTGTCAGTCTGTTAAAGTGACAGGCCTTGCGGGGGGGTTTCTCACATTCGATAATAACCACAATCAATGTGATGTATGTTCTCAGAAGAGTCAAAAATTGCTTTTGCGATTATGATTTGCTAATTAAAGGAATATGACCTTCATCAGTTTTTAGTACCAGAAAGCATCCATGTGTCTGTTGTGCTTTCCATAGCAAGAGGTGCATCTCTGGCTCTGTGTCATTCATCATCTGACATCAATCATAGCACATATGCAAGGTCACAGGGGGATGGGACGTCATGAGCAACATATGTGTTAGTGTGTGTGAGCGCATGTGTAAGGTCAGCACATTTGGGGAGAGGGCGATACTGGGAGTGAAGGATCATTAGGGATTTAAATAATGGAGAGATGCTAAGAGTTACATCTCAAGTTCAATTCATCTTTTAAATCAGGGGTCTTCTGCAGGGGGTCTGATGATTATTGTTCGTACATGATGAAATTTGTGACCCTGGACCACAAAACCAGTCTTAAGTCGCTGGGGTATATTTTTAGCAATAGCCAAAAATACATTGTATGGGTCAAAATTATAGATTTTTCTTTTATGCCAAAAATCATTAGGATATTAAGTAAAGATCATGTTCCATGAAGATATTTTGTAAATTTCCTACTGCAAATATATTAAAACTTAATTTTTGATTAGTAATATGCATTGCTAAGGACTTCATTTGGACAACTTTAAAGGCAATTTTCTCAATATTTTGATTTTTTTGCACCCTCAGATTCCAGATTTTCACAAACCATAGGATAGG
>NW_015661999.1:83207-126385 GCF_001515625.1 Sinocyclocheilus rhinocerous | reverse complement strand
TACATTTACTTTGATATTTTAATTCTATTACAATTTATGATTTCATTGATGACTTACGGTCCAGTGGGACTTCAATTGGAGCCACCACCTTTGACAGCAGCAAGATTATTGACAACACTGCTAGTGCCGCCCACCGCTCCTGCGTCCACATCTCTCTCCTCCAATTGGCTGACCCCTCCCGTCCCAGCTCCCTACTGATTTACTTGCACGCTTTTAGTTGCGCTGTATGACCTGTGAAGAGAAAAAATGCTTATTAAGGATTGACCCTTATGACTGGTTTTGTGGTCCAGGGTCACATTTGTTCATATTATTATATATATAGCCTTTGTGAGCATAAGAGTATAAGAGACTCCCTTCAAAAACGTTAAATAATCTTACTGACCCCAAACATATGAACAGTAGTGTATGTATTTTATACTATGTATATAAATGTAACTGCTCTGTCTCTCTATCCAAACAAGGGTCCTTGGTCTTTAAAATGCTTTTGTAATATGGAGTATAAGCGTACAAAAGAAGACACAGTCATTAATAGTGTGATCAGATGCTTGTCATTTTCCAGTAGCCCCTGCTGCTGAATACATTCAGAGAGGTCAAGAGGTCAGAAGGGTATTATGAAGTGCTCAGGGACAGGATCAGTGCTCCAATCTTCTCTGTCTACACAGATCAATAGAGATTCACACAGACAGGTCTGTAGTGAAAGCTGGAGAAAGATGGGGGAGAGATGATGCAAAAGACGGAATGCGAGAACAAGGGAAAATGAAAAAAGAGAAAGGAAAAGAGAATGATGGCGCCTTGGGAATACAGGCGGAGAAGGGGAGCTGGGGAGGTGCTGACAGCCCCTGGTCATGCTGAATCTCTCTCTATTGTTGAAGCTGGTGAGCACTGAGCGCCGCTGGGCTGTCTCGCTCTGTATGAGCTTTCAAATAATTTTTCATAAGATTTTAAGCCAAACCTGGATGGCTATTATTAGAAGGAAACTGAAAAAAAAATGGAGGAGTAAAACAAATACAGTTAGACAACTGAAGGGCGGAGTGGATTTATTGGTTTCTTTGTTTAAGATGCAGTTCAGATAGAATGGATTTGCCTCATTTACTACGGTACCATAGAGCGCAGCTTATAGCAAGACGGTAGGAGAACTAGGGATTTTCAAATTTGCTTAGCTGACTAATCGGTCTAAAGTGGAATTAAGAGATCATGAAACCACTGAGATTATATTTTGTGCAACCAATTATTTTAGCACAGCACTGATGTCCAATCTAAAATCTGGATCCTGAAACAAAACCAGCTGAGAGGCACTACTATAATTTAGGGTAGTGCTGTTGTAGTTGTTTCTGAAAATATGCCCCATAATATCGCTTTGGTCTGTTTATGACAGCTTGTTTAAAAACTTATATTCAATGGCAAAGTTTGATTATGCATTAAATAATAGATGTGATACTGATATCACGCCTATTATTTAATGCATGAAGGCAGAACAATAACCCCATTACTACCTCAAAGAGTGGTTTGAAACCCTCATCAAAAACACAAATTAGTGCAGGGTATATAATTTATGTTGCGAGTTGAAGTGGCACACTATGAAGGTCTGAATATGTGTGCGTGTTGGTGTATGATGGGGGATGGGATTTTGATTCTCTGTTCCCTTGTGTACACTATAAAAATACATTTTCCTATCAACACGAATGAAAATATAAATATGAAGACTTCAATTGGAGCCACCACCTTTGACAGCAGCAAGATTATTGACAACACTGCTAGTGCCGCCCACCGCTCCTGCGTCCACATCTCTCTCCTCCAATTGGCTGACCCCTCCCGTCCCATCTCCCTACTGATTTACTTGCACGCTTTTAGTTGCGCTGTATGACCTGTGAAGAGAAAAAATGCTTATTAAGGAACGTACTCGACATTACTGTGACATTTCGGTGGTGCCACTGGCCTTCCAAAATGGACTCCTTATAGAGTCCTATCTATTCACATTTGGACATGTGTACTATGTGCCTGCTGTGTTCACGAGTACTGCAGGTGTGGGCTGTGCATGCGTGGAGGTTTTAAGCTAGCCTACATTTGCAGTTGACACTAGTGTTCCCTAGAGCCTATGGCCCTTTTACAGATGAACGTGGTATCAGCACATCACCATGCCTACACAACACCATACAAACCTCCAAACCAAGAAGAAAAGGACTCTTGCCGGTCAATCTGTTTCTTTGACAGGGGGACTGAACTCAAGGATGGAGGACAGGGCTGTTATACAAACCACTAAGGTCTGATAGCAGACGTTAACTCCTCTGGCTTTAGCTGTATGCTCTGGCAGCTCCGTGTCTCTGCACTGGTACATCTGTCAAATCCTGCCTTCATAAAACTGACAGTCTCTCCACACTTTCCTATGCGCTCTCTCTCGACGCCTTGAATAACGGCACATACACTCTGGAGGTCAGTGACAAACTCTTCCCTGCAGATAGCATCTAGTCGGAATAGTTGATCTTGGAGCGATTATGTAGATGAGCAGCCGTGGCCCTGTAATTCACATGCCTCAGGTGGTCTGGGTATCAGGACCCTTTATTACATGGAAAAATTGCAATTTCAAAATCAGTGGTTGGAGCCTTTCTCTATCCGCTCTACTGAACACAATGTGGAATGATGATTTTTCCAGCATTCTGCTCTTGTGGTTTGTTGTTCAATTAATCAGATATTACAAACTCTGTGTTCTCTGTCAGTTGAAAGTTTGAAATGTACTAAACAGATGGAAAAATGAGAGTTGGATCAAGTGCAAAATTCTTTCATCACACTGATGTAATCATTATCAATATCTGCTGCATGGGTTCAAAAGTACCTCATCGTCCCCAAGGGAAGACGACGCATGCCAGCTCCTCGTGTCATTCAGTCAAGAAGGGCTAAAACTGACTGTAACATGAAACATGCTGGACAAATAGGTGTGGCTTTACTTGTCAATGTCAAATGACAGGGACAGCCAATAAAATCAAAGAAGATGGGCTTTACTGTTCACAGAAGCCAAACATGAATTACAGCGCAGAGCTTCAGTTTTAACTGTAAACGAGTACAAGGTAAGATGTAGGAAAACATTTCATATTTGACAACTGTTTTCCAATAAAAATGTTAAACTTATAACAGTTTTGGTATAGGTTATAATTCACGCGATTCATCTAATTCACAACTGAATGGGTCCAGATGAGAAAAAGATCCATTCAAAAAAGATCCATTGTCAATAGTGTAGCTATGCATGAAGCATTTGGTTAATATAAAAAAAAAATGGCTGCCCACTGCTCCGGGTGTGTGTTCACGGTGTGTGTGTTCACTGCTGTGTGTGTGCACTTTGGATGGGATAAATGCAGAGCACTAATTCCGAGTATGGGTCACCATACTTGGCCACATGTCACGTCACTTTCACTTTTTCACATATGCCGAATTTGCGTGACCAACTTGATCCAGATACATTTACACTTAACACCACCAATAAAGCTAAAACCCAATAATAGATATAACTGAGGTGAAAAAACATAGCACTAAATACATTAATGAAGTTGTTACAATCAAAAAACTATGCTTGCTATATAAAAAAAAAGCCATTTAGCATGTAACCGCTGAACTACTTGAGCGCTATTTAAAAATGCAGTTAAGTTAGTAGCATCGCTACTTTTAAATGGTTATTCAACACTTACGGTATGTGAATATAAAGAGACAAAGAAGGAGAGAATATAAAAAACAAGAGAGATGCCGCAAACTCAAAAACGTCTCGAAAATGCCCTTCAACCTGAACATCAGGTCATAACGGAGTCCAGGTGGTTAGAAAAAGAGACAGTCTGAGGCCTGGAGAGAACATGGGCTTAAGCCAGAAACAATCTGCCAGAGAGCATCCTTTTATTTTTTGTTCAAACTTTTTCAAAGAGCCAGAATTTCTTTAGGCTGCCAGGAATCCAATAAGCACAATTACAGGAACCTGCTAAATCGTTTACCACTTTTGTGTCAAGGTAAAAAAACAGGTCTGATACATATGCATACAAGCACATCCACACATTTATATAGCATGCATGCCTCCAGGCTGAAACTCTTCTGGCAAGAGTTCTTTGGCAGGCTCAGCTGTCTGAGAAACTCTACTGTCTGTTGAACGTCAGTACAGCAATGATCTAACCCAAATACTGTAAAAAGACCAGAGGAAACCAACAGCATTGCCAGTTTCACCCCCCATCATACTGAGGCTTTTCGGTTCATTCCAAAGGAGAGAACTGAGGTTTAGACACATTTGATGAAGTGCTTTGTGCTCTGTGAGCTGTAGTATATTGAGATTACAGAGAAGCATCTCCCATTCTGGTGTCCCCAGCAATGTGAAGACAGGAATCATGGAACACATCCTAGACGAGTGGGGGGGAGGGAGCGGTGGTACAAGGTTGCCAAAGGCCAGACAAGCAATGGGTTAGTCACTCGCCAAGTAGATTTCCATCATTTCATTCATAGGGTCTAGAATTCAAAACATATTTAACAACAAGCACAAAATAAGAGTAAAACTAGCTTAATAATTGACCAGAACCATTGACTGGTTGTCTGACTAAAACAAATACATAGGGTCTAGTATAGAAAATCTTTAACAATTTTCCATGTGTTGACAATAGAAGTCTATTTTTGCCTTAATTTAAAAAAAAAAAGTAATTGTGACATTATATATTAATATTTATTTCTTGCAGTTGCAGCTTTATATTTTATAATGTGACTTTATTCCATGATTTACACGTTTTCTTAGAAATCAGTGTTGTTATAGTTAATTAGAACAAAAACTATTAGAAATAATTTACGTTAATTGAAATAAAACTGAAAAATATAAATATTAAATGAAAAGCTAAAGATTAAAGCCATATAGAATTATTAAAAAATAATAAAAATGACAAAAGCATGCAACAAAATTACTTAAACTAAAATTAAAACTGAAAATATAAAAATAAAACAATTAAAAATTGTAATAAATACTATAATAGTACATAAATAATACTAAGGCTATAATACAGGCTTTCCATATGGTGACACATTAGGCCAAAGAAACATACATGGGACAAAATCACTACTGGTCTTGTAGGTGCAAGTGATATAAAAGTCTGTGGCGTTTATTATAGACATGGAAGAAAAAGGCAAAAAGAATCCAGTAAAATGGCCACCAAGAAATATTATGGACCCACATTTCCCTGCCATTGTGTGGGGAAGTTAATTTTTGACCCTGGTACGCACTTCAGAAAAAGCATCTTCAAATCACAGCTAGACCCTAGTTAACTCCAGCCCTTAGTTAAATTATTTATTTTCAAATTAGACCTCACATTTAATTATGTTAACACCATCTCATCAACTGCATTCTGGGATTCATTAATGCTATATAATTAAACAGCCTGTGTGCTCTTATTAGCATGGATGTCGAGATGCATCCATGTTTCAAGTTAGTATCCTTTCAAGTTAGACCTTTCTTCAACAACCAGAAAAAACAAGATCATTTTTAATGCAGAAAAACAGAAACCTTCAGATGGCATATTTTTACCCAAATGGCTTGTTAGATCTGGTCTGAGGGGACAGAGGTGGGCTTCAGTGTGCAACTACAACAGTCATTTACAACATAATAGTCCTGAAACCCACTTGAGCTCCATCAGAGCAGGTGAGTGGGCATAGTGATGGACTCTTCACTCGGCAATGGTCACGGTTATCACAGCTTATTAATGCATGATGACAACAGCACCCACTGGAAGACCTTATTCAGTGACACATTTTGAAATAGTTTTGATGCACTTCAGGGCTGCAGTCAAATTTACAAAGACATCTAGTATTCTGAAAAAGAGAATGGACTCTGGCTGCATTTACACTTTCAGCCAGATTTGATTTTTACATTGATATGTGGTAGTTGCTGCATGTAAACTGTGCCATTGTTAGGTCAAATGTCCTTGGTGCCACTGTATGTTGAAGGTCTAGCAGTCTGGGGTTTCATCTCTCTGTCTCTCCATGTCCCTAGTGTGCTGATGGTAGTACAGCCTCAGGCAGTCTTCTCATCCAAACACACGCACACATATTACCCATACTCCCACTCTATAAATACTCACATGCCCATCACAGCCAATTACCCTGAGTGGAGCTGTGCCTCTCTGCCCCAGACGCCCCACTCACTCCTCCTCGGGCCCCCTTCTGCACTGTTCTTCACTGAGACAGATTTTGAGGATGCTGGACTAGATGCCCCCTACAGCTGTCACTTACACACACACCATATGCATGTTTTAACACTCCATTTTCAATAGACGTAAAAAATGTTACACTCGTTTTACCTGAGGGCATGAGGGAGATTTTCCATAATGTCCCACAGACAGTGTGAACACTAAAATAAGTATTTATATATGATAACATCAATATCGTTCACAGTGACATAAGATGGCTATCTGATACCAAAAATATATAGTAATTTATCCAACATTTAATGAATAAATGAATACACATAGTAGATAAATAATACAGTAATATATTATAATACGGCTCTCTAGAATTTATTCTAACTGGTCAATCACAGCATTCATTGGTTAAATGAATATTTCTATATAGTGACCAATGAATGTTAAATGGTGTAACAGACTAAACTGAATAAAATTTAATTAAATTAAATTTGTAATGAAATATAATATGACTCTCTGGAATACCTGATTGATCATTCTACAATACATATTTTTACTAAATAAATGACTAATGACCACTAAACAGTAAAATTGACCATAAATAAATTAGAATAATAATAAAAAAATATGACAGCTACAGGGCAATCAAGATAATAAGTATAAACTTACACAAAATGGTTGGAAATTTGGCCAATTTCAAGACTGATGATGGCAGAGACTTCTCAGACCTGTAAAGACAAAAAAAAAAAAGGGTTTATGATCATTTCAAAATATGCATGTGTTCGGTTCACCTGTATTCATTTATTATTATTGTGCTAATTTTAGTTCGTACCTAAATACCGCAGGTTTTTAATAGAGAAGGTCACACAGAAGCAAAACTGGTTGACTCTCTTTTAATTTTCTGTCCTCTACCTGCAGACATGAGAGGCTTTACTATAACATGAGACATTCCACTTCACTTAAATGTACCATCAATATCTGTGACCCTGAAGACAGATGAGATTATTGAGTACTGGACAGGAGTTGTATAATCTTAACCTCCGAGATGGGAGCTCGACCTCTGTCAAACAGAGGACAACAAGGCCTTTCCTAACTTGACATAATATTGAGGGAAGAAGTGAAGGAAATAAGGGAGCGAGAGAGACGTGACAAATATAGAGCGATGGATGAAGTGCTGATAGATGGGTACAGTGAATCCTGCTGACGTCTCGTTCTCCTGTGGCACACAGCACAGACTGATCTCTATGGACGTTAAAGATGCTGAGTAGGAGAACATACAGAAAATACCCTCAACCAATACACTGTGAGGATGTGAGCGTGCTCAGGACATTGGGGACAGCTTGTCTGTGACCATTACATTTCCCAGTTGCACAATTCTAAAATGTCCAGAACACTTTGCTTTATAACATTTGACTTAACTCCAAACACTAACACCATTTGTGCTATGAACATGAATGAAATGTCATATGGCTTGCTGAGGAGAGGTGTGCTTTTTTTTTTTTTTTTTTTGCCTGGTAGACAAATAAAATGGGTGGAATAATCCCACAGATTTATGCCACATTCACACAGCATCAGAATATGGTTATCAGTCCTGTATTTGAGTCCTTAATACGGTTACATTCACACACAGTACGGTCATTTACAGGAATGACAACCGCTTTCTATAAACAATCTCACACCTGTACATTTTCAGGACTCACAACCGCATTCTTGGAAAACCTGCGCTGTGTGAACGGAACTGCACTCGACAACTAGCTGTCTGTCACATCATAAAATGCAAGAGAGCTGCTCTGCATGTGTCTAGCGCTTGTTGCAGGTTTTCACGTGTTGTTTCACTAACCGATATATAGCTGTGTATCATGTGAAGGTTTAGATCCAGTCACTGGATCTAACCGGAGCCGCTCTTGTCAGTTTTGTGTTCTACGTGTGACTCAAATGCTCTGCTGTACACCCAAATATACTGTCGGCTAATGAAGAGTTGACGGATGAACTCGTGGCTCAATTGGACTCTTGTTGTGTCAAAAAATTGTAAGACTTTTCAGTTTTATGGACGTCTTGGATATTACTTTGATCACTGACGTTATGGTTACTGGTAGGGCTGGACAATAATTCAATATCAATATGTATCGCGATATAATTTTTTTCAATAACGGTGATATGATTTTTAAACACATTTCCGATATTTCGATATACATTACCAGTGTTTCCCATACTTATTTGTGGCGTTTGACTTCGTTGAATAAACATGAGCACTGCACGTTTCAAAATCAAAACACGTCGATTCCAGTCTTCAGTGTCACATGATCCTTCTAATCATTCTAATATGCTGATTTGCTGATTATCAATATTTAAAAAGTTGAGTACATTTTTTTTCAGGATTCTTTGATGAATAGAAAGATTCAAAGATCAGCATTTATCTGAAATAATAAGCTTTTGTAACATTATACACTATTCCATTCAGTATAATTTTTATTATTTTTTTGGGAAAGAAATGATAGAAATTAATACTTTTATTTAGCAAGGATGCTTAAAATTGATCAAAAGTGATGATAAAGGCATTTATAATGTTACAAAAGATTTCTATTTCAGATAAATAGTGTTCATATCGATATCGGAATTATATTGTATCGACCGAAATTAAGAAATATATCGTGATATCAATTTTGGCCGTATCGTCCAGCCCTAGTTACTGGTAAGGAATACGAGCTTTGCACGTTCATACAGACAGTGAAAGGGACATTTCAAGACTCACAACTGTAAGAAAATGCGGTTGTCGATCCCAAAACCTGAAAGTGTAAATGTAGCCTTATACTGAGGGAAGGACTCAAGCCATTCCTAGTGGTCAAAATATTCAGCCAGCAAGCAACCATTTAGCAACCACGCAAAACACTGTAGTAACTGTACCCTATAAACCACCTAGAACATTATATCAACCACCTACTCTAGCAATCCATGCATAGCAACACACTCATAAATACTAAGCACACCCTAGCAACCTCCTAATAACACTCTACTAACCGTATAGAAAAACACGGGGAACACCTAGCAACTAGGGCTGGGCGATAAATTGATAATTATATTATAAATGTTTGATATAATGTTTATGTACCAAAAGCGGAAGGAAACCGCGCTACTCATTTGAACCGCGCCACACGGACCATTTATCTGCTCAGCTCAAAGTTCAAATGGCAGCACAGCGCGAGCACACTAGAGCAGATGCGTTCACTCAGCCACGCGACCACTTAACAGCACTGTGAGATCCAGTGTGAAGGGCTTGAATTCGGCGAAGAACACAAATGACTCGGTGATTTAAACTAGTTTAAAGCTAGATGAAACCAGAGACTGGCTACTATTTGGAGATGAGAGGGTCTGTATTACTTATGCCACATTCACGCCATGTGATAATTACTGTGATTTCGAGATGACAGCATGTGACGTTCAAGCTGCTCACTCCCTTGGCCTTGGACTTGGAACTATCGCACTATCAATGCCTAAACATAGCGCCTAATGAATCTGAGGTGGTCAGGTGGTACAAGTTGTAGTTCTCAGAAAACTCCCAGTTCATAAGTTGTAATTATGAGTTCTGAGGACGTGAACGCTTTTTACAAGTTGGTATCTCGTAACCTTTACTACTGGAGAAAGAGTGACGGTCAGCTTGGATCACATATGCCTTGATAACCAATCACATTATAGCCTTGACGTCATTGAATTTCAGTCAGAGTTGTGTGACACTCAGTCGCCGTTTACGGATACCATAGGAGGGAATGAGAAGCGCTGTAAGCTGTACCCCACCTGTCGCAAAAAGTCAGTGACTTCTCTTACAAATCGACTTTTTTTTCCCGGTGTAAACTCTAAAAATAGTTAAATCCAAAACTACTGTTTAGTGTAAAAATGTTGAAGATTAGCCGATAGGCTGTCAATTCATTAAATGATAAGCTGTTTCCTCAAAAAAGCTGTTTATTCAGCGTAGTGAAGCCTCTCCTCCACTGACATCCATTCAAACAAAACGGCCTCTGGTCTCATTCCCTGCGTACCGCCAAAGCGGAAGCATTAGCATTAGCCGTTACGCTTTTTTGGCTAAAGGTTGCAGGCTTGCCTTCCAGTGGCTTTGATGAAACAGTGCTGACAAACAGTAGAAACACTGTGCACAACAATACAGTTCAATCTACAAATCACCATAATTTACCATGGATTTACTGTAGTAACACTAACTACACCGTGGTATTGTGGTAGAAATGTGGAATATTCATATCAAATGTTATCATATTATTAATGTAGACATGTATTAAATGTTTTAAAGGAGTAATGGAATATAATTACAGTATTTTTTGTGATTAAGCTATAGCGTTTGTGCATTTATACTAAATGTATTTAGACAATACTTTTTTCATACTAATACCTAGAAACATAAATGTATATCTGCATCCTAACTCAAGCTACTACTACTGTCAACTCAAGCTACTGAGAAGTTTCAAACCACAATTAATGATCTGGTTTCTACAACTTTCAGAGTACAGAGGCTAGAGGCTACAGAGAACACCCTAACAACTACCAAGCAGCCCCCATAACACCCTAGCAACTGCATAGCAATCAAAAACACTCACAACACCCTAGCAACCACTAAGCAACCACAAAAAAAGACTATATGATAAAGCAGTCACACTGTGTAGTGCAAGAAAAATCTTCTAAATGTTCTAAACTGGCATTTAAGGATAGTCAGATCTGAAATGATGAATATAATAGTTGTGCAGTTTTGTGTGACAAATGTGGACAGTTCTGACGGAAAAGACAGACATGAGGACACGCCAAACCAAAAACAACCCACAAAAGCCAGGAGGAAGGTGGTCTGAATTTCTGCTCTCATTGACAACCAGACAACCAGTCAGTCACGCAATTGTACACACAGCCTCTTGCTCACACTTCACTAGACCTCTTCCCAGGAGCTTACAAAAGGTTTTTCCTGCCTCCCTTTAAGCGCAATGTTTACATGCTTTTTTAGTTTTACATCTATTGTCTGTTTGTCCCCCAAATATCTCATATTGTCCAGTAACATCTGCTCCTCACAGAATACTCTTCCTGTCTGACCTCTGACCATGGGCGTAGCTTGTGGGGGGGCCAGGGGGGCCTGGCCCGTGTGGCAAAATAGAAGCGCAGCTGTAATTCGTGGGCAATGTATGTGGTTACCATGACAACCTCACGCACTTGCCACTGCCCTGTGTGAATGTGAATATGTAGATTTACTATAGCAAAACTAAAATGTGTTTAAAAGTACGTCTGACCAAATCCACCGGTTCGGTTTGGCCCCCCCAAGCTCAAACGTCAAGCTACGCCTATGCCTCTGACACTGTCCGTTACCGGATCTTATTAGCCTTTACGGTTCAGAAGGCCACAGTAATAATGGTCCACACAGATGGGCAAAACAGTCCAGAGGTTTATAGAAGAAAATATGCAATGTCATCCTACTAAAGCTTGGTTGTGGACACACTAATGCTTTAAATGAAACCAAAACTTGCACTAGAGGTGCAAAAAATGGACAAATAAACTAGATACGTAAAGAAGACTTCAGTGAAGGTAAGACAGACGAGTGTGCAGAGCTGTGTGGATCTCATGGTTGGCAGGAGCGATGGTTCAGTGTTGCAGAATGACCTAGTTATACCAGGAGAGAGGATGGAGAGAATAGATGCGGCGAGGAGGCGGCAGGGAGAGGAAAGGGAGGGGACGGAGAAAAGGGGGACCTTGGAGGAGCAGAATGAAAAATAATTTGGTGGAAAGCGAGAGGAAGACGGGGGAGGGATGAAGATGGTGGAAAAGCAATGGAGTGAAAGAGGTGTATCTCCAGCCCTAAGGGGAACGATAAATCAATCCCGCCTCTTCCTGATTAAAGCCGAAACTCTTCCTCCTCTGCCTCCTCCTCTTCCCACTCATTGCTGTCAAATATTACCTGATGTATATCCAGAAATAATTTACACCTGCAAAAAGACACTGTTGAGACATTTATGCATAAAAGTTAGTCTGAAGTGCTCTCTGGTGTGGTTTCAAAGCAGATCTAGTTATATGTATCCACTTTCCACCTGAGCAGAAGAGGCTCTCTGGATGTTTTACCGGAAGCTGCCAGATGCTGACCTACTCTACTGAAGGTGGGATGAAGAGGATCCTTGCGGCAAGGAGAAGATCTGGGTCATGATGCTCTGATGGTCTTGTAGCGACAAATAAACACATTTTTGACAGCACTGGTTTTAAATGATGTGATGGTGAAGACTTAATTACAGGAAAATCAAAGACTTTTACTTAAGGATGGTTGATTGCTTAGGTTGTCTAATTTAAAATAAATTAATAAATAAAAAGCTTTAAAGGGGATAAATTACAAAAACACAATATTGTTTTACCATCCTGAGAGTAGCATAGGATAAAATCCTTCCTGAATCCGTCAGTTAGATCATGAAATTAAGATTTTATTTAAGAAGAATGCAGAAGTTTGATCAAAAGTGACATTATTGTATATTATGAACTTTCTATTAATCAAAGACTTCTGAAAAAAAGTGTCATGGTTTCCAAAAAAATAAAACTAAGCAGAACAACTTTTTCAACATTGACAATAATAAGAAATGTTTCTTGAGGACTAAATAAGCATATTAGAATGATTTCTGAAGGATCATGTGACACTGAAACTTCAGCTTTGCCACCACAGGAATAAATTACATTTAAATACATTAAAACAGAAAACACTTATTTTTAAATAGAAAACCACTAAATTATAATGCTATTTCACAATATTACTGTATCCCCCAACAAATCATTCAAATCCTTCTCAACTCTAATCCTCATCCCAGTGATGTGAACACGTTTCTATTTTTCCCCTGTGCGAACATCCCCTAAAAAATTAGTCTGATTAGGGTCAGGTGAACCTGAAACAAGCCAAATAATTCAAGGCTTCTTTAAGACCCAAAGAATAGTCAATTTTGAAAATGTAGTTATAATGTTGTACACCCGTTACATGCTCCGAATCAGATATCTAAAGGGAGCTTGTTCACTATTCACCACATACTAACTTAGCAGTGGTTTTTATCAGTCTACTTCATGTCCAAAACATGCTGTGCCACATCTGAAATATTTAAGACCCCCTTCCTCTCCTATACCCTTAAAGACAACCACCCTCCTACATCCTTTCAGCACAGCTTTAGTCTCTTCCATTCTAAAGTGAAATTGGATTCTGCCTAATCTCCGCCAGCACATTCAGTTTCCTCTCATTTCCTCCTGCACTGTTTAATTCAGTATTTAGCCAATCACAGAAAGGTCACATATTCGAATAAATAGACCAATGGAAAACCATCTTTGATGTGTTCTTGTATTGATTGTTTATTTTATCTTATTCATTCTGTTTTAGTGGATTATAAAAATCTGTTTTGCCATGTGGATGTCCTGTAACTCAATAAGGCGAGATGAGTTTGTGCCTCGGGAGAGACAGCGATAGGTGGGCAGATGACAGGAACGAATCCTACCGCGCGCACACCCAAACCCAGCTCTCCTGCAAAACACTGCTAATGACCCAGTAGACAATTCACACATACTATCATATGTTTTTAAAGTTACTTTATTTCTTTCTTTTTATTTTCTTATTTTCTTCCTGCCCACATCTGAACACAAAAGCAACCCAATAGCTTATTATCCAAACTCTCCTCGCCCGAGTTCCTGTCGTGGCCAGTGGTAGACGACCTGGTCGCTAGGGCTCCATAGCAACAGAATCGGGTGAGGGGTGTTTGTGTGTAAATGTCTTTTGAGTATAACGCTCGTCCCAGAGGAGGTGTGGTCTACGCCCATTTCCAAGCCAGCGTGTGCGTGTCCGTTATGGGGTGGCAATGTGTTGTTTTGAAAGTCAAGAAGGGATGGTACAAAATGTAAAGCCTTTTTATTTACATTATCAGGTCTGTTAGGCACCGCAATGTTAAATCAGACCCAAACGACAGGCTTTCAAAGGCATAAAAATGGAAAATAACAATGAAAATGGTGTAAACCGCACCTGTGTACTGTTGCTGGGATACTAAGTAAGGGTTCATTAGAGGTGCAGCAGCTGTATGTTACTGCACAGAACAGGATTCTGGTAATTCAAAAAAAAAAAAAAAACACTGCTAAAAATATACCAGACAGTATGTTTTCCTGAATGATTTCCCTTTTTAAGTATTTTAGGAACAGCTTTAGAGAATTCAAAACAAAGAGCCACTCACAAACTAGCCTTAGACACTGTATTCTGTATGTTTTATACATATAGATTGAGAGGTCACATACAGCCAGTTATGAATATTTAATCAATGCATGCTGATTCCTGTGAAGCTCATGAAGAACCCACCTCTATTGACTGCAGAAGTACCCTAAAAATAATAGATGAAAAGAAATGTCAGTTTTTTCCCCCAGATGATGGACTGACTATTGATGTATCATAAAACTCAAAATAGAAATCATAAAGTATCATAAAAATCTAACTTCCTCTATTATATGTAGAATTTTTTTTATTCAGTAGTTTTGTGTTCTAAACATCTGTAAACCAAGATCAACAGAGAAGGAAATATTTAAAAAAATCTTAAAAGTAAAGTTTCTTTATTGGCATCTCTGGTTCAATTAAGAACCTTTAACATTCTTGAAATCTTTCCACTCCACAAAAGGTTCTTGATAAGGTTCATTAGATTATTAAAATGTTCTTCACACTAAGAAAAAAGGAAGGAAGGTTATTTGGGGAAACCAAAATGGTTCTTCTATTGCATCATTGTGAAAATCACGTTTTGGAACCTTTATTTTTAAGACTGTAGGGGAACTTTATTTTTAAGACTGTAATTTTCTTATTTTCTTCCTGCCCACATCTGAACACAAAAGCAACCCAATAGCTTATTATCCAAACTCTCCTCGCCCGAGTTCCTGTCGTGGCCAGTGGTAGACGACCTGGTCGCTAGGGCTCCATAGCAACAGAATCGGGTGAGGGGTGTTTGTGTGTAAATGTCTTTTGAGTATAACGCTCGTCCCAGAGGAGGTGTGGTCTACGCCCATTTCCAAGCCAGCGTGTGCGTGTCCGTTATGTGGTGGCAATGTGTTGTTTTGAAAGTCAAGAAGGGATGGTACAAAATGTAAAGCCTTTTTATTTACATTATCAGGTCTGTTAGGCACCGCAATGTTAAATCAGACCCAAACGACAGGCTTTCAAAGGCATAAAAATGGAAAATAACAATGAAAATGGTGTAAACCGCACCTGTGTACTGTTGCTGGGATACTAAGTAAGGGTTCATTAGAGGTGCAGCAGCTGTATGTTACTGCACAGAACAGGATTCTGGTAATTCAAAAAAAAAAAAAAAACACTGCTAAAAATATACCAGACAGTATGTTTTCCTGAATGATTTCCCTTTTTAAGTATTTTAGGAACAGCTTTAGAGAATTCAAAACAAAGAGCCACTCACAAACTAGCCTTAGACACTGTATTCTGTATGTTTTATACATATAGATTGAGAGGTCACATACAGCCAGTTATGAATATTTAATCAATGCATGCTGATTCCTGTGAAGCTCATGAAGAACCCACCTCTATTGACTGCAGAAGTACCCTAAAAATAATAGATGAAAAGAAATGTCAGTTTTTTCCCCCAGATGATGGACTGACTATTGATGTATCATAAAACTCAAAATAGAAATCATAAAGTATCATAAAAATCTAACTTCCTCTATTATATGTAGAATTTTTTTTATTCAGTAGTTTTGTGTTCTAAACATCTGTAAACCAAGATCAACAGAGAAGGAAATATTTAAAAAAATCTTAAAAGTAAAGTTTCTTTATTGGCATCTCTGGTTCAATTAAGAACCTTTAACATTCTTGAAATCTTTCCACTCCACAAAAGGTTCTTGATAAGGTTCATTAGATTATTAAAATGTTCTTCACACTAAGAAAAAAGGAAGGAAGGTTATTTGGGGAAACCAAAATGGTTCTTCTATTGCATCATTGTGAAAATCACGTTTTGGAACCTTTATTTTTAAGACTGTAGGGGAACTTAATTCAAGATTCAAGAGTAAATTTTAATATCATGCCTTTTGCTTCTCAAGTTAATCATATTAACTTGCTTAGGAATTTTTACTGAAACAACACAAAAACACAGATTTTTTGGAGTGAAGATGCACAATGTTTAGCAGGAGTGACAGTTTACAAAAATAGCTGCTGCGACTCATTTCCTGGATGGGTCCATCTGCCTGGGGTTACTGTGGTGATTAAATACATTCTGGATCTCTTAATGGTCGTAGCTGTGCCATCCCACCTCCTGGGACACAGGTCCCCCGCTCCTCCTCGTGTGTTTTGCTCCTCCTTCGTTCGCACTTATCATAAGGAGGGATTGGTGAATAGTGTGAAGGGTGTGAATATAGTCTCTAGAGACACCCGCTCGCTGCCGAATGATAAGAAACGTGCATTACTATGTGTGTGTACGCTTATTGTGAGTTTGATTGAATTTGCATGTGTGTTTAAGTCTACGTGTGAATGAGTGTGTGACAAATAAGGGGGGTCAGAGAGATGAGCTGCTGACAAATCCATTAATTAAACCTCAGAAATCTATCCAATGCACAATAATAACTACAAGAAATGGCCCTGGAGCTAATTTAGGAGGGTGGGCTTTTCATTCTTTTGTGATTATTCTGGACACACGCTGCCATTAAAGCTTTCGTAATAGAGAAAGCCAATCAACGAATGAGATGGCAAGTGAGAATATGTACCTCCTCGTACAGACAAAGAACAGACATGATGTCTTAACCTCAATGATTAATAAAAATGCAGCTAAAAGATCTACAACAGTGATCCAAAATTAGGGGTTATGAAACCCCATTTCTGTTCTTGCTTTGTTAAACCAATAAAAGGTAAATTAAAAATATACACAAATAATTTTAAAGTAATTAAATGTAATAATTTACTATAATAATAATAATAATAAAGGCATAATTATAAAAACAAATAGTATATAATAATAATAATTTATATATAAAAAGTATGTTTTGTATAATAAATTATTACTGTATATATATATAATTTTCCACACAATTCTATTTCACTAATTTTAATAGTCATTTACATTTTGTTTTTTAATTAACAAATTAACTAATTTTAACAAATATAACTTTAAAAATATATTTAACTATTAATGTTAACTATTAATTACAAACGTAATTAACATTTGTAAATAATTTGGGTTGCGAATGGAGTAAAATAAGCACTTGAAACAGGTTTCATACAAACACTAATCATATTCAAACCCCCAAAACCCCCAAAAATACTGCTAATTACTTTGTGCTTTGCCTCAGAGGATCCAAAGGGTTCACGACCTGTTTTTCAAGCCCCTGAAGCAGAGAGAGGATCAGCTTTGTGGGAGACCATCTCTGTCCTTAAACCATTCTGATTGAACCGGTTCCAAATGCCACAGGGTCAATGCAGTTGGTGCATTCAGGCACTGAAGATAATATATGCGCATGCTATTTACAGTGCTTTCTTAATTCTGTAGTTAATGCTAAAACCTAAAGCCTCAAGATTCACCCTTCTGTCAGATCTAAAGACACCAGCAAATCGCAAGTGGACTGACGTCTGATGAATCAGACTCATGTGTATTCCACACCAGCCTCTGTTGAACTTCATGTTTGCTTCAGCTCGTACCGTTGCCCTCAGGCGCTGTGATTGTGCGCATGAGGTAACACGAGGTCATAATTCAGGTCAATGCTTTTTAGAGACATATAAATCATACCTCTGAATTTATTCTTCACATTTATTGGTGGATTTTAGGTATGTAATACAGCCTATCCCTTTCAATGTGTGGATTATTTCTGCACGCTACTAACACATTTCTGTCGTCGCTCGTTATGCAACATCCATAAAACATGCTCTGACACCTTCAAGCTCCAATAGTGGCTACGAATGGATCAAAAATGAATGAAAAAATAAATATACTTAAGGTTTTAATGGTGTGCTAATACTGTAGACTTTTCCTCTAATCCTACAGCCGAGTTTCTTCAGATTAGTCTTTGTCTTCTGGTGATCTTGGCAATATAGGAACATTTACAGGTTTCTGTGTTCCTCGATATGTTTCTGTGTGAAACCAGGGCAATGTGCGGCATAATATTCAATTACATCACATTACAGTATGTTACTCTTTCAGTCACATTTTCAGCAGGAAAAATAACGCAATTCAAGCGCAATGCTCAAGGGTCCAACAACTGTTCCCCATCTGGGATTCAAGCATCTGGCTCCATATTCTCTTCAAAATGTCAGTTCTTACAGTATGATCTTACTGTAGCCTACCTGTAAGACTATTATGCTACATTACACTACAGAAGCAAAGGTCTGGAAGTGCTGACTAACAGCTGTGAGTGCAATTATTCTGCATATGATGGTAATTTTGCCAAGTTTGCCACAATAGACTATGTAGAATCACTCAGCACCACATGGGCGGCAGAAGCGCTTAGCTAGTGTTGACACGAACACAAGGGAAACGATTAGTACTCCAGAAGAGTATTGCCAGTGTCACCAGTGTAAAATCTCTCATTATGGAAAGCAGAAGGCTTTTTAAAAGACATTGACCTGGACTAATTGGAGACGTTCTGGAACAATCCATCCATGTCTGGCCCAATCTCAGGACGTAAATGAGCAGTACCAGACCACTTTTTATTCTATAACAGGGCATTTATCCACTATGAAAGGCAGCATAAATTACATGAAAGTACATTACTGAATCTAGACAGTGATTTTACAAAGTAAATAATTCATTCTTTTTGTGCAATGATATGAGTGCACATTTTATTGTTAGATCATCAGGCATGATATTAGTTCAGTGAGAAGCAGACGAGGACTATGCATACTAAGCACTAAGCTTACTATTTCTGCAGCATACAGCATACATAGGCTACATACATACTCTGTCAATATGGGGTGCTGTGTGTACAATAATGAGGAAAAAAAATTAACTTAAATGATTTTAGCAAATGGCTGCAATATAACAAAGAGTGAAAAATTTAAGGGGGTCTGAATACTTTCCGTACCCACTGTATATATATATATATATATACAGCATGCAAATTTTCTTGGATGGTTGACTACATTTGACCTACTATACAGCAAAGCACTACTTGGAAAACTGATTTTTATTGTTTATAATTTAAACTGATTTAAAATAATTTATATTGGATTTATGGTCAAAAGTTCACAATTTTTTTTATTAAATTCAATACAAATTCAAATTCAAATAAATATATCAATATACTTTATTTCATATAAAAATATTATACATC
Organism: Sinocyclocheilus rhinocerous; assembly: GCF_001515625.1. Taxonomy (NCBI): domain Eukaryota; kingdom Metazoa; phylum Chordata; class Actinopteri; order Cypriniformes; family Cyprinidae; genus Sinocyclocheilus; species Sinocyclocheilus rhinocerous. The sequence goes on along the minus strand of NW_015661999.1, from coordinate 106,946 downwards.
TGAATCTGATTCTCAGGTGTGTTGGGTTAAGAATGAATCTAAATGTGCCATTGTAGGGAAAATTCACCCCACACAAAAGGATGAGCTTTCCAGCCCACCATACACAGAAACGCACAGATCTACACAATCAGCCCCTTGTATTGCATGTCCGGTTGTATGGCTGATTCAACAGTGCTGATGATATTACGCAACGTCATAATGTCATTGTCACAAGCCCAAGATGTTTTTGCCTTTTTTCAGGTGCATTCATCCAGAACTTCACTCTACATAGATCTGGTTCTGGTCTAGGGCACTAACACTATTTACATTAAGGCGTGACAGAAGCTCTTTTGTAAAATGACACTGGCCTATTTATTCCCATGTGTGTTGCAGAGATACACATGGCAGAACAAATCCTGACATGTCACCATCAGCCACATGTGAATCCTGGAAAACATCAAAGTCTGGACAGCAAACAGCATTTTTTAGACTGCATATGACTGCTATGTTGTAAATATCTCAATCCCAAGAGTTTGGAGGCGGGATTACTTGTCTATACAAACAGCGTAGAATTAATTTATGTGTTAATTGCTATCGCTGTTTTATTTATTTATTTATTTATGTAAATGGTTATTTTTATGATAATTGTTGCACTGAATTGAATTCACCCTTCAATTTTATGTTTTATGAAGGATTTGTATGGAAATATATTTCACCTTGATATTTACGGTTTTAAAATTACAATAACATAAACGTTCATTATATAATCGTTCATTATACTTTAAAATTTGTTAAAGTGCAAAAATGACAAATAATTGTGTAAACAGAAACAAGGCAGATGAAGAGAAAGGGGAAAATACTGAGAAGAGATGTTGAGAATGAGAGCACATAAAAGAACCAAAAAAAAGGAGAAACGCTCTAAACACTTTCATTAGTGAAGGCTAATTGCTGTTTAATTGCCTGCTGAAATAAATAGCAAATAAGCGAGTATTCTAATCAGGTCTTGTTGAATAGTAACAATCTCTCAGTTGGCCCTTAACTACACTGAGACAAAGACAGAAACACCACACTGCAGAGTATAAATCCACACAGATCGGACACTAATGACAGCTCAGAGAGTGAAAACGAGGTGTGTTTAAGGTTGTCAAGTGTCGTTGGCTTGTGTTCGTGTATGTGCTTCAGTAAATGAGTGTTTTCTTTTGAATTTGAGTCACATGCTCCATACATCCTTAGCTAAACACTTCATGCAACTGCCTGACAGCTCTAGTTTAATTTCTGGGTAAAACAAAGACTACTCCTCAGTCTGACAGGAGCTGAGATGACGTTCAGTGATGTGGTGGCAGCGAGACATGCAGACAGAGTTCACAAAGGTCATGGCCAGAGCTAGTTAAGTTTACAAGACCTCGATCGCGCAACATGTAGCCCAGCATCGAATTCAAAGATCAATATGTTCTCATCTGCAGCCAGCCATCAATAAGTGTCTGAATGATTTGAAAAAAATATTAACTCATGAAATCACATGCAATACGCTCTTTTCATATATTATTTGGCCAATAATATATTATTCATCATTCTGACTACAAGTGGACACTCATTAAAAAACAAAGTCTCAAAGGCCCTCTATTAGAATAGTGTGCAGCTACCGTGACCAACCAAAATCACAGCTCAAAGGCACACAATTAGAGACACAATAGCAATAAATGCAATTTGCCAATCTTGCAAATATTTCTTTAATGTCATCCTTCAAATATTTCTTTAATGTCAATATTTAATGTCAAATATTTAATTTAATTTCTGAAAGATTTAATTTAAAAATAAAAAGGTTATACATTTCATACTTTTCTGTTTATTTAAATATTTACATTTTAATGTTTATTAAAAGCTTAATATAACTAACTTAACAGAATAAGCCACAAGTCTAAATGTGTCAGACCAACAAAGCCCAGTGTAATGCAGTCAGCATGTGAGATGAAACGCACATAAAAATGAATGAAAGAGAAAAGACACATGCTGGCAGCCCTCTCTCTCCTTCCAGAAACAAAAAAGGCAATTATCAGCCCGCTGTAGTCTGCTTTTAAATCCAGGCAGAGACACACCAATGAAATACATAAGAAAACAAATGGAATTTACCTCTCAGGCAAGAAGGTCTCCGTATCTGGTAAGAGTGAGCTGGCCTGTCATCTCTATTAGAGTAGATTCCTCTTTCATTTGTGCCGGCTGTTTGCTTGGTTTAAAATCCTTTGACTAGAGGAGTAGGTCACTGTGGCTTACAGTCTGTGTCATCAAGAAGCAGAGCATGTGTGTAGTTCCTTAATGACGTGACTTCTGGGGGCTGTTATGCCTCTGTGCATCCTTACCTCAAGCCTTTACTAACTGTCTCTGATGTTCCCTCTCTCTTTCTGCCTCCCTCACGCACAGCAAACACAGATTGCCCCGTCTGCCACCTCCTTCTTTGACTTCTCCCCGCCCACCTTATGAATAATTAATCACAGTGTGGGCAGACCCCCCTCCCCCCTTTGAAAAAGATCCACACACACGTGCTCCACACAATAAAAAACGCATACAAGCATCAAGGAAAAAAACAAACACATGACATATATGTAAGCCAAGGCGGCCGGGTGTGCTGTCCTCCCCCTCTCCGAGCGGGATATCGCCTGCTCTCAGTTGGTGGGAATTTAGCGTTTTTCAGGCTGGGCTAGAAGACTCTCCCCTCCTTCAGGCTTTCCCTCTGAGCCTGACCTCTCTATTATGACCCGCATCTCAACCTCATGTATGTCTGGACCCCTTTTCACTCCCTGCCCGCCCTCATATCACCTACTGACAAATCAATACAATGTCAACAACATGCAAATGCTCACTGTATATGATTAGAGGAGCCTAATATAGACAGAGATTGATAGATGCCAGTGCCAGAGAATTTGAGTTAAATGATAAAGATATTTAACCTCTTGCTTCTAGTCAAAAAAAAAAAAGGTTAATTAAAGGAACAGTAATTAATTCTACCTTCATTTAAGATAATAATTCCTCAGCGCATGTTGATATATAGCAGAATGGGACATACTAGCAAGGTCAAACACATTCACAGCAACATGCCAAATTACTATAGCTTACCATAAACCATCTAAAAGCCAAGGACTGCAGGTGATTGACAACTTAACTCTAAGCAGGACTCTTGATCCTGTGTCTCCAAGGTGGATTTGCAATTTGAATGTATTTAGTTTCCTAAGGAAAGCACATTAAATTATGATAAGGGGTCTCCTCTGTGACTGCATTTCAGCAGGAGTTTAACAGCAAGCATGAATGCAAAGATAACAGCTTAAACACTCATTTCAATGCAAAGTGAGATTAAACACTGCAACAACTTCTCTATTCCCCAGTTTGCTACACAAATCAAGGAATGTCAAGATTTAACAGTGTTTGTTGTTGTAGCGTATTTGCTTGTGACCTCAAACATACACAGTCCAAGCACAGTGAAGGGCAGAATGGGTTTCCCTTATTATGAGACATTTTTCACATATTTTCCTTTCCACTGACGTCTTTTGTGGGGGCTCCTGTGTTGGCAGATGCAAAACAGAGGGAGTAAGCCTAAATAAAAGGTTTGTTTCAGTTCTTCATGATTGGCACAGAAATTACAAAGAGATTGAAGATCTAAATCGCTCTGGGGAAGCAGTGAGAAAGAGAAAAGACGTAAGACATAAAAAGTAACAATTCTTTCAAAAACTGTTTACACAAACTTTTAACATACTTTAGAGATTCAGTAATGGCACTGTGGTGCTGCTGTGCAGTAGTGAAGAATGCATGTTTGAGAACCATTAACACAATGCAAATCAACTGGTTAAGGTATTTTTTGAAAACATAACCAGTACTGAATAAGACTGAATACGTTTACTACCCCTGACTAGTTTATTTCACAACCGGAAAGCGTCTGATAAATAGGGGACTAACAGGATAAACTGAATATTATTTGACTGATAATGTGACATGGTGGGAAATTGCAGTTGCAGTTTATGTATGTTTTAAAGCTGTACCTAGAAACCATATAGTTACATCTTTACCATGGTATTGAGGTGCTATATGTTTGGTTTTAACTGTAGTTATCATGATCTAAATGTATGCTACTGTGGAAGACCAATGATTAATTTTAATAAAACTCAAACAGTCAGAATAATTACATGTCACCATATAAAAATGAGGTTGTTACCATTTTTAAAGATGCTATTGTTTTTGATAATGAACATAAATTTACATCTGCATCCTAACTCAAGCTGCTACTGTCAACTCAAGCTACTGTCAAATGTGCTTTTCTGAGAGCCAAAAAATGTAGTATTATTAATATTGCAGCCTGCACTGCAAACTGTGCTCAAGATACTCGTCATCAAAGTCAGGCAACACAAACCTGTTCCATGATTTGAAACAATATCACTCATTAGAACATGCAGATACTAAGAAATGTATTTTTCTGTTAAGATATTTATTTTGTTAAGGAAAAATGACTGGAAAAGTGAAGCGTTTGTCATGTTCTGATTAAACTGGGCGATACATATTACTGATTAAACTGGGTGATAAAAAAAACATACAGCAAATGGACATTCACTCCATAATAGATTTTCAGTAAAGTGACACCAAGAGATTTTAATTCAATGACAAGTTCTGAGGTAAAGAAACCTGTATTCGTGTCATGCAGACATTAAAAGGCTATGAGCAAAGACATTTCCGCTGTGTTGCCATGCCAGAGCATACGGTCACAAAGGGCCCGTCTTTCAATTGCATCAGGTGTAACGCTAATTGCATTGTTTAAATATTTAAACCAGCTTGAGGGACACAAAGGCAGAGGGATAAGGAGGGGCACGGGTTAAAAAGAGCAAAAGCAGCAGAGGGGGTGGAAGAATAGAAAGAGATGACAGGAGAAGAAAGGGCAGAGGAATATGGATGTATCTGAGAAAGATAGAAAGGCTCTTGTTGTTTGTGGACCTCCAGGACAGGACATGAGTAAAACAAAGAGAAGCAACAGTGGAACATCATGGCTGTTTGAGCAAAGTAAGACCTCCTTTGTCTGTGTCGGGGGAAATGAAAGATGGAATGAGACAAACTGGATGTTCCTGGGTTTTTTTTGTTTTTGTTTTTCTTCTTTCTCAGCAATCAACGGGGCGGCTCATTACAGACTAACGAGAGGTCTGAAGAGCACACTTGGGAAGGCTGGGAGCTGCCAAGTTTATGAGAGAGGCCATATACAAAAGCTGTCAGTAATGAGTTGAAATGGATCCATGTGAGTCCCACTGGAGTGAATCCCACTCTGGCATGTTTGGTCATGTAAACCAGTAGCTTTCGAGCACTTGTTTGTGTGTCAAAGGAACCGAGATAAAACTGTGTGTATAGCCAGATCAACATAATGGCGGTGTCACTTGTATTTATTCTCATGACAGTAAAATAAATAGTTTATGATGCCATACGCTACCGTTTGGGATCAGTAAGATTTCTCTTATGCTCACCAAGGCTGCATTTATTTGATCAAAAATACTGCAAAAAAAGTTGAAATATTATTACAATTTAAAATAACTTTTTTAGCCTTGTAGAGCAGGTAAAAATGGAGATCGGGTGACAGCTGTGAGTTGATGGAAACCATTTTGGCGGAAAAACTTTCAGTATTCCTTGATGAAAAGAAAGTTCAAAAGAAGAACAGTATTCATTTGAAACTGAAATATTTTGTAACATTATCAATGTCTTTTTTTCACTTTTGATCAAATTAATGCATCCTTGCTGAATAAAAGTATTATTTTATTTCAATAAAAAATAAAAAATTCAAATTATTCATTTTTGGATGAACTATTCCTTTAGAGAGAGCTTTTGTTTTGTTTCAAAGACAGCACAGATAAGTAGGATACATGCTGCATGTTAGCTAATAGCACTTGGCGACAATCCCATTCTCAATGGCTAGTCAGGTCAACAAAGTGTTAAAGTCATCTAGATGAAGTAGTATCCAGGTGCACATGTAGCTCCCATGCCTCCCATCTGTTTTATGTGATATATCACTTCCTTAGCCAATAAGAGGCATTATACATCACAAATGAGCCAGTTGTCCCTACATGAACACCATAGAAATCAAATTTGATACCTCTGATATCTACTAAACCCATAATACAAAGAGTGAGTTGACTCTGAATAGATGTTAACTATTCTGATTTGCCAATTTAGCTAAGCAAATATAATTAAAGGGATAGTCCACCCAAAAGGAAAATTGTCATTACTCACCCTCACATTGTTGCAAACATGTATGTCTTTATATCTTTTGTGGAACAATGTTTTTTTGGTTTTTTTGTACGTAGAATGTAAGTCAGTGGTACTGTCTGCTGTTGTTTTAGACTCCATTGACAAAAGACTTCAAAATTTCTTCTGTTGTGTTCCTCTGAAGTCTGGAATGACCTGAGGGTGAGTAAATGATGACAGAATTATAATTTTTGGGAGAACCATCCCTTTAATATTGACGCTGTATCTAATGCAAGCCTAGAAGACATGTAAAGAGAACAAATACGTTGAAAATTTCTCTCTGATCCCGTTGATGAGGTCTGGCAGCTCTTGGGGACAGCTGGTCTTTCGTTTATCAGGTCCATACCTCTCCACACACATTCTGTCCTTCTATGTCCAACCCTCCATTGATCCAAAGACCCTTCTCCACTTATCCTGCTGTGTACAGAGCCGGTCAGAGGGTCAGATTAATGGCAGCCCTTCAGAACAGCTGCTGCCAAAGGCAAAGCAGATACATCCACATTAGTCTTGCAACTCTTGAGACAGTCCTCCCTTTCTTCCATGATCCAATTCACTCTCTTCTTATATATATTTAACAAGAGGGAACAAAATCAAAGAAAGAAAAAAAGAGTTTTTATGACTGAAACAACATAAATTCTATCCGGGTCAATGATATTGATTCACTTCCATATATCCTGAAGCTCTTCTTTTGGGCACTTTAATTTAAAGTGAAAATTCAGTTCCACTGTTTCTTGCTTTAACTCACACTCACACATCTTTAACACATTCAGATTCAGCTAAAACATAAATGGATTCAGTGGCTTCATAAATAAAAAAGTGTCTCATGAACAGGGTCGTGACATCATCAGTTATGTAAACCATTAAATAGTTAAAGGGTCATAGTTTAAGCTCATGTCCCTTGTCCAACCACAGAGCAGATGTCAGGTAGGCCATAGCCTTAACACAAACACAATAATTCTAACAGCAGGGTACCTGGCTGTCGAGTTTCCCCCAATAAGCCGCAGACACATGGGCTAGCTCAAGCAGGAACATGGGTAGACTCTGTAATTCAATGAAGACCCTGAACAGCAGGGATATTAGAGGTGTAAAATGTCAGAGTGCTTGGATCAGAATGTTCTTGGTGATGTAAACAGTTTCTCTGAAGTACTACTTAACAGATCACATAAAGATAGAGATAGAGAATTACAGAGAATGAGAGAGGAAACAACTAAGGAAGCAGCTGGTCATGATGCTAAATATCTACAGTGGGTACGGAAAGTATTCAGACCCCCTTAAATTTTTCACTCTTTGTTATATTGCAGCCATTTGCTAAAATCATTTAAGTTAATTTACAATTGTATTGGATGATCTGGAAAATCCTCCCCAAGATATGCCTGCTCTTTGGACTTGGATTTATGCTATGAAATTATAGTATCCTCCAGTATTGAAGGACACCTTTGATTTCATTCAATGGCTGAACCTAGAATGCAATCTCTGAAAAATCTTCTGATGTAGAAAGATGTCATTGTGGCGTGATGGAGCATTTTTCAGTGTAATTGTTCATGATTGATCATTATTGATTTAGAAAAAGGTAATTCTAGAAAATGGTAAATCTAGATTTACAAGGTGTCATAAAAGGGATGTTGATGGGTTTTTTTCTATTTATTTCCTGAGTGCAGTATGTGCAATTTTTCTTACAGTGTTAAATTGTTGATTTGATAGCATGCCTAAAAAATAATGACTTGAAGTAACATTGTTTTAAACAAATAAATGCCCTATTGTTGTGCTAACAATCTGTTTTCTGTCTTTGTATTAACAACTAAGTTTTGAGTACAGCTTACTTGAGAAATTTAAGGCAATCAGTTTCCACACATTTTTCTAGTAATGTGAACAAAGCAGACTTGTTAAGAGAACTGTTTTGTTTGAGTTCTGTGCACTAAGCTTAACTTACATCTCTAAGTTGGCTGAACTTGTCAAATTGAGTTAGCAACACTCAAGTTTTCTGGTAACCTCTACATATACACAAGTTACCTATACAAAGTTACAGTAAGTTTTATTAACTCAAAAATGATAAACTAATTTGCTTGAGAAATTTGAGGCAATCAGTTTCCACAGGTTTTCCAAGTAAGTTCAACTAATGACTTTTTACAGTGTACCCACTGTATATCCATACTTATGAAACTGGTTCTGGATGTGGATTGGCCCATGCAGCATTTCTGTCAGGGTCATAAACAACAAAGACACCCCAAATATTTAGAATAGTTGATTAATATGAGTTTTCAATGATAAAGTCTGAATCTTTTGCATTTAGTGTCCTTCAGTCTTAAACATGTGGTTACATCACTGGCTCTAGCCATATTATTTTGCACAAAATAATTGGAAAAGCTGAATCTACAGCATCATTACTCCAGTCTTCAGTGTCACATGATCCTTCAGAAATCATTCAATTATGTTGATTTGCTGCGCAATTATGATTGGTGCTCATTCTTATTCTAGGCTTATTCAAAAACATTAATAAAACAGTATTGCGTGTGTTACAAATCCAGAATTTTTTTCAATGATATAGTCTACATTATATCTAATCAAATGAATGAATGAATGATAATATTTCACAATACTCAGGTTCGTCCAGCTAGATACACTTCACAAATTCAATCCATTTTTTTTATGCCTGTGATACTTCTCACGCCTATGCAAACCAGCTGTATGAATATAAACTTTTTACATGTGTTTTTTTTTTCAACGGGAAAAACTCTCTAAATTACACCATAATAATAATTAACTCAATAAATGACATTATACATAATAATGATACAAGCCAACCATACAAATATCAATGATTTCCACACAATTTCTCCTGTTGCAGAAAATGTGAGATTCCTGATCTGTCAATCAAATAAAACATTTTGAGAAAAAGCACATGCGTATACACACACGACCTATAAAGCAAACTTTTGTGGGCCAGACATCGAAAACATATGGATCATGATGAAACACGCCACAGATCAGGGCTCTGAGCGTTTAACTGTGTCAGTTGAAGAGTCAACCCCGGGTCTGACATCCAGTGTGTTAAACCCTGGGGTCGTGGTTCAGTGACAGAAGGCTGAATCAGATTGAGTGTTAACAAAAAGCCCTTCCTTGCTTGTCGGTCAAACGGGCTGTCGTGCGCAGGCCCATTGAACCCTCCCCCTCGGCTCTTCAGGAGCCTCTATCAACAGGAGGTGTTGTCATTTCTTCAGTTAATTGCTGGCGGAGCCCCGATCTGCCCTCAAGAAGTCCGAACAAGGGAGGGAAAGCTTTGGTCTCCCGCCAGAGCGTGTGTGTATCCCCCCCATACGCACACACATGCACCAACGTCTAAGAATACAATGGGGTAAAGCAGCTGGACTGCAGAACCACAAGACAGTCCTGAATACGTAATTACGAACCAAGACAAGCCATCTGTGCCATGGAGATCATAACATCTGCTTTAGATCAATAATATGTGCAAATAAAGAAAGTGGATTTTTTTTATCCACAAGATTTCCTACTACATCAATTCAAAGCTTCCTTTCTACAGTATGACATAACACATTGTTTAAGCCAATGAACTAATATGAGGGGCCTTTGATAATGATGTAACCTCCCATTGGGACCCAACAGACACCTGTTCTGTATGAAAACACTGATAGAGACTTGTAACCCTATATAGGTCTCAGAGGGGCGGCTGAGGTTCCTTTATAAAGACTAAATAAATTTACATGGGTTTATTCAAATTTTTAGCCGGTTGCAAAACAAAGTCAGTATCTATAAAGCAGGATGGATAATACAACTGCAAGGACTCGTGTGTCTCGGGATACTATACAGACTCATGGCACTAATTACAGGAAATTCACTTATTGCATTATCTTTCAGACTAAGAAAGAACAGGTCAAATGACCTAATATAATTTTTAAAAAGCATTTATACTTAGGCTGCATTTATTTGATCAAAAATACAGTAAAAACAGTAATACTGTGAAATTGTATTACAATTTAAAATAACTGTTTTCTATTTGAATATTTTTCCAAATGTAATTTATTCCTCTGATGGCAAAACTGAATTTTCAGCATCATTACTCCAGTCTTCAGTGTCACGTGATCCTTCAGAAATCATTCTAATATGCCGATTTGGTGCTCAAGAAACATTTCTCATTATTATCAATGTTAAAAACAGTTGTGCTGCTTAATAATTTTGCGAAAACTGTGATACTTTTTTCAGGATTCTTTGATGAACAGAAAGTTCAAAAGAACAGCATTTATTTGAAATAGAAATCAATTGTAATATTCCAACTGTCTTTATTGAAATAAATTTTTACCATTCATGTTTTACCATTTGAATCATTCAAAACTATATGGATGGATGAACATGAATGCTAAAAATTGAGACCATTCAGAATGGGTACAAAAAATATGTAAAAAAATATATATTCCCAGGCTACAAAACAAGACAGAAAGAGTGTCGTCACGACTGCAGTCTCATCCTCTTCAGAGCCGTGGGAAAAGACAAGGATAAAAGTGTCACTGCTTACCATAAGGTTATTTTAGATGCGTCAAATTACAGACACCCCGCTCTGAGAAACACCTGCAGGCATGGTTATTATTTCTAGGGACAAAACGCTTGTGCCAAACCAAGGTTATCACATCTCAGCTAATTATATGGAACGGATACGGCCAAGGATACCCATGAATCTTAAAAATATCAGCATAACACTTTCAACTAGACATTTTAGGCTAATTTAAAGAAGCAGTAATTAATTAAATGATGAAATGTGATAAAGGGAGTTGTTATCTAATACAACAAGCAGATCACGGTGTTTCTGTGAACATTAGGTGAAGCTCTGAATCTGACCTACATGTAGCAGGCAGACAGAATCCTTAATAGAATCAGCACTTAAATGGATAGTTTGCCCAAAAACTTTTTAAAAATAATATTTTTTTATGCATTTGGCAGACGCTTTTATCCAAAAGATAATACATATTTGCATTTAAAGTGATTTTACTCTAAAGAACGTCTCGGTTACGTATGGTAACCCTCGTTCCCTGAAGGAGGGAACGGAGACGTCACGTCGGATGACCGACGAAATTGGGATCTCGCTTAGAGAGACCAATCTACTTCGAGTGTAAACTAAACGAGCCAATGCACATTGGCATGCTGAATATGCGCTGCATCTGCTGCCTACTTATACTCACGCTGTGATCAGCGGCAGCTGGATGCAATAATCGCATGCCAATGTGCATTGGCTCGTTTAGTTTACACTCGAAGTAGATTGGTCTCTCTAAGCGAGATCCCAATTTCGTCGGTCATCCGACGTGACGTCGAGAGTGACCGACTGAAAGGGAACATGCCATTTTCTCTTACAGAGACACATTCAGCATGAGATACAATCAGGGTTATTATAGTTTAAAAAAATTTTATTACTTTAAATTAAATAAATTATAACTGAAATTTTTCCATCTAGTTGCCAAGTCAACGTTTCTCATTTACATTTAGTTTAACTTTATGTACTAAAATAACTAAAACTATAATAAAATATATATTTAATATATATTTAAAAAATAAAAGCTAAAAAAATATGTTAAAAGCATTAATAAATGAATAAAACATTAACTAAAATGACAAATAAAAATATTAATAAAAATGTAAATGAAAAACTAATTCAAAATATTAATAAGAACTATAATAGTATCTCAATGACACTATGGGTGCACTGGGTACAATGATGAGCTTGATGGAGAGTGACATGCAGAACTGAGATATTAAATAGATCCCTATAAAAACACCATTAATGAAAAATGACTCTCCATTTCACACACATAAATTAAATGTCTTGTGTCAACATACATTTATAATGGCATCCCCCTCCCCCATGTTAGTTAGTCCTCACCCACCACCTTCATCTTTGGCTTTTACATCTCAGCGAGCAACTGCGTTATCGAAACTAATCTTAATTTAATGTTCTCAAATTTAAATGAAACCCTGACATTTCAAGCTAACCTGCAACGGTGCATTAGGTTATAAACACAATCACCTTCTGGGTGACTCACCCACATGAAATCCAAAAGGCACAACAGTGTGACACTTCTGCATGTAATGACCTTCAAAACAGCCGTGGTGACACTGACCTTTGGGTTATGGCCCTGGAGAAGGAAAAATAAACTCTATGTCGTAACCTCACTGAGATAAAGAGCAATATGTGTCATCTGAAAGCAATCACAATGACAAACAGATCGATTCAAATGCCTTAAATGGAGATGCTACTCTAATTAACAGCGACGCAAGGAGATGAGAAAGAGTGATACAATGGAGAAGAAACTGAGACTGATGGTTGATAGACATCCCGACATTAACAAACCCTCATTTCCTGACCTTTGCTGAGATTAGCCATTCAGCAGTGCGCTCAGGATAGGATTGTCTGAACACATTAGCCACTAGCCCATGGTGAACCAATTAAAACATCATAAATGAGAAGCTGCAGCATGTAACTCAACCCTCTACATTGCGAGTAAATCACTCGCATATGCGACTAAATCTTACTCTGGGCGACTAAATAATGTGTAACATTAGCCATTGGCTAATAAATTCTTAGATTTTACACGCCAGTATGTGTGTGAGAGGCGTTCAACACAGATTTTCACTCGATAAACACGCTGACTGAGCGCTTGAGAGTTTCACTCTCCGTCAAGCGATCTGTACTATTTGGATGCGCTCAATGGATCATGTCATGTACTCAATGGATGCGCAGTATGTAGCACGCAGCGCACCTGTATTTGACGTACCGTAAACTAGTGTGAAGGCGCACAACTCGCCGTCGCTTTACTGATAGCGCTGTGTTTCTCACACATGCAAAAGAGAGAGAGCGAGAGTCTTGCATACCACGCTAAATCGACGCGCTACATGTAAACCATATTATTTGTTGTATTTCCTGTCAAAATAACAGAGTTCATTTAGAATTATTCAGCTTTTAAGAACAAGCAAAAGATATGCCGGTTTCTCGGCAGTGGACGGAGCCAATGCGCAAACAGCTCTTAGCTCTTATCTATTCTCATCTATTACCGTCCCTGTTTTGATTTCAGCAAATCAGTTCGAGCAAACGCTGACAACGTGATTAATATTCATGAACCCAGCAGATAATAATAATAGTAGTAGTAGTAGTATCTTTTAAAAAAATGCAGAAAGTTTTCTGTGAGGGGTAGGGTTAGGGGTAGGGGTGGGTTTAGGTTCAAACTTGTATAACTATCTGTATATAAAAACAATAGAAGTCTATGTAATGTCCCCATTTAGATAGCTAAGTAAACGTGTGTGTGTGTGTGCGCATGTATGTATGTGTGTGTGTGTAAAATAGTATATCAGTCTGGCGAGTAAACAAAAAAATGTACTAGCCAATGGCGATTATATTGCCAAGGTATGCGTAGAGGGTTGAACTATGAGTCTAAATAACTTAAATGACAGGACTGAATAGCCCTTATTTGGCCTGAGGTCAATATGACCTGTATTTTGTGGGGCACAACAGAGTTAGCGCTATGCTAACAACAAAACAAGCTATCATTTCCAATGTGGGATAAATGCTGAAATATTTGAATCATTGCCAAATCCTGAAGTAGTAATTTCTTGAGCACTTCTTCATTCATTCAAACAACCATTATTACTTTTGAGCTGCAAACATACAGCTGATTTTTTTTTTTTAGAAATATTATAAATGAAATATGTCTGTCTGTATATTAATATATATAAAATAAATAAAATATAACTAATATATACAAACGCACACGTACACATTTATAAATATATTCATCTGGTAAAGTCTGGTATTATTTTGAGGCCAAATTCTACTCGTTGTAAGCTAACGGGTCTATGATTTCATTCAGCAAATGTACGAATGAATAATTAAAGACTTGCTGTTTTCATTTAGTTCAGTTCATGTCAATGTAAGTTACACACTAACGGTTTATCAGCATGTTTAAATGTGTATGGCAACAAATCCTTGCTTGGTTGATTAAAAATTAAAACCAAAAAAAAAAAAAAAACTTGGGACATATTCATAAACAAATGAATAATTAAATTTCTGTTGTCTCATAAGCTAATCGTATGTGTGGCCTGTGTTCTCAGTTTGTGTGCAGCAAGAGGTACAGATGGGAGCGTGTGCAATTTGGCTGGTCTTTCCCTAAAAACCCCACAGCATACATCTGGCACAGAAAATTATTCTCTCTCCCATGCATCTGCGCTGTCTGTTCGTGTCACGGAGCAATGAGGTGAGGTGAGACATGAAATGATTTGTACAAACTGAGCATTTATAACCTCGAAACTATAAACACAAATTTGGAGAGTGTTGGAAAATTAATACATAATTGTTCTTTCATATAATAAAGGATTATTTCGATATTTATTTATTTATTGTCTAGCAGCTTGTCTACTGTAGTTTCTTGTTATCTCAGTACCTGACAGCTTGCTCGCCACACATACATTTTTTTCATCTTCCTTATTTGCTGACATCAAAAAAAAAAAAATCCTCTCACAATGGGGGAAATTCCCTTGCTGTGGTTTCTCTGTGCTCCTGTCCATCACACTCAAATTTGGTGCTCTCCACAAAACACACTTCGATACAAATCTGGTTGAACCAGAAAAGACTGTCATTCAAAGATTGTTTTCTTCTGTTTTTTTTAATCTTACCAATCATTCCCTCCCCTTTTATGTCAGTCTGATCCCCCCCTCTTTATTTTTTTCTTTCTTGGCCCACTTTTTATTGAACAATGGAGACAATCGGGCGTCCCCTGAGGGCAGATGAAGGCGAGTTTAAATATCAAAAGCCCACAATGGACACCACGCCAGACTCCAAGGAGCTCCTTTCCCTGGCCCCCACTATCCATCTGCTTATAACGGGAGAAGTGAGGGATGAAGGATAGATAGTGAGAATGGAGACACAGTGACAGACTTTCGTCTCTCACTCCTTTCTTGCCCTTTTCTCATTGTTTTGAACAACTCATGATTCTCCCTGTCTTCTGTCAAATGATGCTATCTGTGTCCCTAATACATGGGAAAAAATGACTTTAATGATGAACAGCTAATGCACTATTTTACAATGTGATTGTTAAATGGACATTTAGCCTATATACTGTACATGTTCTTCTATTCTATTTTTTTTTTCCAGAATACATAAAATGTTAGTTTACATGTAGTTCACATTATTAAAAAGACATTAATGCATTACAATAGAACATTTAAAAAAGTTATTTAACAGTCCTCTCTTCTCTTTCTCGAAACCTCCCTCCCCTCAAGCCCCGAGGCTCAAGTTTCCCAACAGGAATGATTCTTCATTCTTTCACATCATCCTGTTTTGTGACTGACTGCATGACACTGATACAGAAGGCAGAATCTCACGGTAACTGTAGGGCAGCTGACATAAATGAAGAATCACCTGTTAATATCCCTGAGCTATATGTCCCAAGTGACTCAACGTCAATCTTAACATATGTGAAACCACATTAATAAGAACATAGAGAGCAATTTCAAGCTGTCAGGCAGTTCTATAGAAGGCTAAATGTGTTTTTTTATTTCTAAAAACATCAAGTGCACCTGGAAGTAATAACAAACCTCACACCCTGATCTCCGATCCTTTCATCATCTATAAAGATGGCTTGTTATTGTCCATTTATTTCCATTCACACTAGAGAACAAGACAAGGCATGTGTCATGTTTTCTTCCTTGTTTACGGCGACAGGTGTTTCCACCTGGGCAGATTTTGATGGGGAAATTCCAGGGCTTGCTGGCTGTCTGTGATCCCAAGGGATATACGGATCTAATGAAGACCCCCCCACCCTTGAACAAGCTGCAATGTGAAAATGTGTCATATCAGATGACTCCATTGCTAATTTGATCAGAGGGTTATTGATTTTCTAGGCTAACTTAACTGATTGTAATCTGGTGAAAAATGAATTGGCCATATGGCTTTAAATTTGGCATGGAACTTTTTTTTTTTTTTTTTAATCAAATATATAAAATATGCGGTTCAAACATGGACTTATTACTTACAATGACAAGCAATCCTGCCAAAATATCATGCTGAAATTTCCGGAGATATGAGATTTTACTGAGTGGTTTTGATGACAGCAAAATAGTTCACCCGAAAATTAAAATGTACACACGCTCAGGCCATCCAAGGTATAGATGAGACTGTTTCCTCAGAACAGATTTGGAGAAATTTAACATTACGTCACTTGTTCACCAATGATGACCTTAATGATGTGTTTTTTTTTCTTCACAAGCCGTTAATTGGTGGACTGGAGTTGTATGGATTACTTGTGGATTATTGTGATGTTTTTATCAGCTGTTTGGACTCTCATTCTGATGGCACCCATTCACTGCAGATGATTCATTGGTGAGCAAGTGCTGTAGCTAAATTTCTTCAAATCTGTTCCGATGAAGAAACAAACTCATCTACATGCTGGATGGCTTGAGGGTGCATACATTATCAGCAAATTTAAATTTTTGGATGAACTATTCCTTTAATGCATCTTCATATGTTTATTTTATTTTATTTTATTTTTACTTATCAAACATGTAATGACAAGCAATCCTGCTGAAATATCATGTTGAAATGATCACATTTATAAAGTATTACTATTACTGGTGTTTTGTTGATGACAGCATAAAATGCATCTCTATATGCTTTTTTTTTATATTTAAGAACATACTAGCTAGAATGAAACTAAATATCAAACAGAAATATATGTAGAGGCACCTGACTACCATTAACCATCTCTTTTTTACAGGTTCTTTATATTGTCAACTTATTGTGAAAATTACCAGCCAATCAGGTACAATACAGCTTTACTTCACTGTAAGTGTGCCTTCAACAAAGGTTCGCAAATACTGCTCTCACAGTCTAGTTAATGGTTAGCGTTTTTAGCTTCTGTGACTCTGGGACCTCAAACATCTGTCATTCAATGAGTTTTAACAAAACAAATCCCCAAAGAGTTCAATGGTTCTGCACTAAAGAGAAGAAGTATTCGGTTAAAAGATTTCCTCCTTTCAGCCATAAACAATACTGTAAATCAAACACGCCGCCACATAAAAGTTATATTATAACCCTTTTCAACATCATATTTATTATGTACAATGTAAAACCTGAGTCAACACGTGATTAAAGAGCCTCTCTGATGTCTATGTTCTGTTTGGTATGTAAAGAAAGCAGCACACAACTTTATAATGAAAAGAAATACTTTAAAATGACTCACAATGACAGTCAATGGAAGGCTTTGGGATCTGATTGCATTGTATACTTTTGACTTTTGATAATATAGTTCAAGAAAGTGGTTATGGGTCATTGTCTAGTTTTGATATTTGAATTTGATTAAAAAAAATAAATAAATAAATTGCAACTACTTAAAAAAAAACATGTCAACTGTATGTATGTATATATATATATATATATATGAAAAATGCAAAACAGCTCTTCTGACATCACATGAGCCACACACACACACACACACACACACACAGACCACAGACACACTCTATCATTAGTCTCATCACTGTCTTCACTAATTGCCATGGACAATATTTTCTGTACTTCCCATGCTTAATTTATGTGCTTAATCTATTAGTAGGATTTCCTTTGAGAAAACACTGTCCCTGATGAATACGAATGACCCACTGCTTCAGAAGCCTGTGCAGGTGCAGGGCTGCTGGCTTCACAGAGCCAGTGGCCTCCCTACGGGTGCAGGGCACCATGTGTGCCCTGCTAAAAGTCACTGAAAGAAGCAAAAAGCCAGCGGAGGACTGTTACAGACAGTTCCCATAGTGTCTATAATGCTTGAATGATTTGAAACAAGAAGAATAAGGATGCAAATATATAATGCACTGCAAACGCTTTGATGTTGTACATCAAAAACACAGTCATAAGTCACAGAGGTCATTGCTGGAAAGGCAGAGGGGAGCGCTACTATAGATCAAACAGGACATCTAAATCAGTCCTTAAGTTGTGTCAAATACAAATACGGACAATGTCTCACATTCAATGATTTTGTTGGCTATTTAGCTACTGGGCCATGACTAATGTTCAATGACACAGAAATGAAACAAACAATATATTGACTTCGAAAGCCACTTCCATGTAAAGTACAATGCAAAATAATGTAATTGCTTAAATTATCTTAATTTGGGGACCTAGCAAATACTGATATATGTCATTTATAACCCGTCATTTATAACCCATCATTTATAACGATCAATTAATAACCCTAATTTGTGTAAATGTGCCCAGCAAGGCCTCTTTACTCATTGCTGGGATAAAGTTGTGTCTTGTACCACTCTGCAAAAATAAATAAATAAATAAATAAATAATCAATGTAGATGCAGCTAGTAATGTGTCCTCCTTGTTTTAGGCCAGTCTGAATCCATAACTATCCACTGCCTTGACTCAGCTGAAGAGCACTTTAGGGGCTATAACAATCTTCCATTAGCTCTCCATTCATGCACACAGACACAAGGCCCTGTAGCCGTCTCCTAAAACATACTGCTCTAAAATACAACCAAATGTTTCAGCTGACCCCATTGTTTTGGTCTTTCTCATTTTCTTGTCCTCTCTGAGGAAGAAACAGAGCCAGACATAGATTGAAAACAAGAACGAGGGCCTGCCTGACATCTTCTTTTCTCTCTCCTTCCAGCGTCCAACAGTTCTAATCGGCACCAGGCCAGACTCCGCTTCCAGACGCACCTCTCTCACCCTGCCTCGCCCCCCTCTGGAGAAAGCTGCTGTTGCTTGCATAGCTAAAAATAGCACCTCTGGAAACAAAACCCTGAGAAGTAAAAGGTGAGCATCCCATTGCAGAGTGAGAAACCTGAGAGTAGGTGAATCTGAGCTGTGGAGGAGGGGAAAGATGGGAATGCTAGTGGAAGAAATGAAATTACGTACTATATGTCATCTATTGACCTTATTTCAATGCAGTCATTAAGGACGTATTGGATATTATGCAGCAAGTCAATCAATCTTCCTAAATATCCTAATTCATCTTCTGTTTATCCATATTTAATACTTGAAAGAAAGAAAGAAAGAAAGAAAAAGACTTATTTACTGTACATAAAATGGACCCAAAAATGTGAGCTTCTTCCCATTTAAATTTTCTTTAAGTGGCAGAAGGTGCTGAGAGAGAATCGCAGGTTTCTCTAATGCTGTTTTAATTGCAGGCTCAGTGGGAGTATCCACAGGATTGAGCCACAACTAACATGTTGCCCAGTAAAAGGATTTCTTCCAAATTCACCATATGGCAGAAAATACCTCTATAGGTGGTGTGCAGGTAAAAGCATGTGGTCATTTGTAGACAAATTCCTCTCATTTAAAAAAAAATTGAATACAGCAACATTTTATATTTAAAAAAAAAAGCTCATTAAACATCAAAAAGTGTCATGTTAAACTACAAAAACTGATATATAAATGTTTTCTGAGGATTAAACACAATCAAAGCTAGCAATAGAAAATGAGTGGAATATCAGCGTCTAGTGGTGTGATAAAGTCACTGCGACTTACAGAGAATGGACACTGAACTAGAAGCGGAACTGGGTTTGATGCAGTTGAGCAATACTAAAAAACAAAAATAAATACATAAATAGTACAAAAATAGCACAACCATCTATTTTAATATTCTTCTAAAACTTAAAACCTAAAAAATATCATATTACATGAACTGCTATTATATTTGAAGTTTGCATCATTGGTTCTGTTGCTTTCTTTTTAATACTGTGTAGCTGGTTTGAAACAATCTCTATTGTATAAAGCGCTATAAAAATAAAGGTGACTTGACTACATTTGTAACCTCCATTCACTTTTTTTAAATGTATAGGCTAGATTATGTTACTGGTAAAAATACAGGCAGTACCGTTTGCTCTGACAAATCCAAGATTTAATCTGACACAGTTCTCATTAAATTACTCTTTAGAAATTCCTAATCAGGATAAAAAAATAAAAAAAACTTTTGTCGGGTTGCCAGCAGTTATCAAATTTCACTATCTGCTAAGATCTATCAAACAGGACATCTAAATCAGTCCGTAAGGTGTGTCAAATACAAATACGGACAATGTCTCACATTCAATGATTTTGTTGGCTATTTAGCTACTGGGCCATGATAACATATTCAGAGTGCATCAGACAGGAAGAGCTTAACAATGAAACAGGAGTGAATCATGCAGTGAGATGCATGGGTAACTTAATGTTCTCTAAAATGATATTAACTGAGAATCTCTGCTGTCGCATGAAAATTATGAGTGACAGTGGTAGAGAGCAGTCCAGGAACTGTATATGAGTCTGTCTACCAGCTGCACTAATTATTTACAATATTTATTACATTTAATACATTTATTACATATTCAGTTCAAATGATTTACAAATATTTCATATATATTAAATATTTTATTAAACATTACATATATGATATGTAAAATAAGTAAATATTTAATTTATTAAAAGAAAGAAAGAAAGAAAGAAAAAGACTTATTTACTGTACATAAAATGGACCCAAAAATGTGAGCTTCTTCCCATTTAAATTTTCTTTAAGTGGCAGAAGGTGCTGAGAGAGAATCGCAGGTTTCTCTAATGCTGTTTTAATTGCAGGCTCAGTGGGAGTATCCACAGGATTGAGCCACAACTAACATGTTGCCCAGTAAAAGGATTTCTTCCAAATTCACCATATGGCAGAAAATACCTCTATAGGTGGTGTGCAGGTAAAAGCATGTGGTCATTTGTAGACAAATTCCTCTCATTTAAAAAAAAATTGAATACAGCAACATTTTATATTTAAAAAAAAAAGCTCATTAAACATCAAAAAGTGTCATGTTAAACTACAAAAACTGATATATAAATGTTTTCTGAGGATTAAACACAATCAAAGCTAGCAATAGAAAATGAGTGGAATATCAGCGTCTAGTGGTGTGATAAAGTCACTGCGACTTACAGAGAATGGACACTGAACTAGAAGCGGAACTGGGTTTGATGCAGTTGAGCAATACTAAAAAACAAAAATAAATACATAAATAGTACAAAAATAGCACAACCATCTATTTTAATATTCTTCTAAAACTTAAAACCTAAAAAATATCATATTACATGAACTGCTATTATATTTGAAGTTTGCATCATTGGTTCTGTTGCTTTCTTTTTAATACTGTGTAGCTGGTTTGAAACAATCTCTATTGTATAAAGCGCTATAAAAATAAAGGTGACTTGACTACATTTGTAACCTCCATTCACTTTTTTTAAATGTATAGGCTAGATTATGTTACTGGTAAAAATACAGGCAGTACCGTTTGCTCTGACAAATCCAAGATTTAATCTGACACAGTTCTCATTAAATTACTCTTTAGAAATTCCTAATCAGGATAAAAAAATAAAAAAAACTTTTGTCGGGTTGCCAGCAGTTATCAAATTTCACTATCTGCTAAGATCTATGAAATACCTCCATGAATGATTGCAACACAATATGACAAAGACTGCAGAATGGGGGGGATGACGTTCATCTCTGGATCATTCAGAGCACGGTCCAACTCAGTGGTAATATGGGCCCAGGCCAGGTCACATGGCCACAGATATCATCTGATGTGGGCAGCTTTGCATCTTTAATTCATGAAGGGGAAAAAAATGAGTTCGGTTAGTGGACTAACTGAGTTTCCCAAAGCTGCAGTCAAAAATTATAAATGGAAACCTTGTCCCTGTAGGCCCACATATTATGAAGTCAAAGATCAAACAGAATTGTACACAATCACAGCTATGCAACCGGAGTCCCAGATTGATTCTCAGATATATCAGAATACTTGATACTTACTTTAGATATTAGGTAAGATAGATAGATAGATAGATAGATAGATAGATAGATATGCTACACAGACAGACACATTTAAGGTTTACAACTTTTCATCCTGCCATTAAAGCAAATAGAAATCACATTTAAATAATACTATGTAATAATAATGCTCATTGCCAATATCAAGATGATTTGCTATCTGAACCTTAGATGTCAAACTTATTTTATCCACACAGGCAAAACTAACATCCCAAGAGACAGTGAATTATATCACAATGCAATATTTACCATCAAATGTGGCCTGAAGGTTCCTCATGTAATGAAACGCAGCTGCAAATGTTAGTCCTGTTCGCACAATATCCTTGAGCTACAAGAAGCGCCCTGGATGGGGCGATGACACTTTCACTTCCTACAGCATCCTTGGCTAACATTCGGCCTCAAAAACAACTGACAACTTGACAGCCTCGAAACGCCCGAGTTTATCCATCTGAATATGGATGGTGACTTTAAATGAGGCTGCTTTTATATTTATCTACCGTGTGGCGAGATATTGCCGGTCTCTTCAGGCTGTGATCATTTGCGCAGAGCAGCAGAAATAAGACCGCATCACTCAGAGATGCGCAGAGACGCTGAAGCACGCGGGATGCGCGAGCGGCCGTATTAAAGAAACACAAATCTAGTCTGTTTTTGTCTCCTGTGGAACAAGGCCAGTTGCTTGTAATTCATTAACCCTGACAGCGCTGTGATAACATCGCACTCTTACCTGTGTCGCTGTTGGTTTGGCCACATATGATGCAGTGTGATTCTCCCATACGCACTGTAATGCGGTAAAGGCGGGTAATATCCTCCCTTGCTTCGCTCTCTCTGTGCATCCCTCTCAGAGCGCGCGCTCGCTCCTGCGGGCGCGCCTCCGCTTCCATCCGGACAGGTGTTCCGATCATACAGCCTCCGCGCTGCACTTCAGTAACGACGCCTCAGTTTAATAACACGTGATTAATGCATATATTAGTAATAGCTAAATAAGCTAAAACACACTGAACGCTTAAAAAAAAAAAAAAAAATACAATTATGGGCTGGTTTATTTTTTACAACAATATTTTTTCAAATATTACTTAAGTCTAACATGTGCAGTGCATGTAAACACAATTGCACCGTTTTGGTTATAGATTATTTCTGAAAGGCATTGTGGTACTGATGACAAATTACACAAATTAAACTATTAATTTGGCACTCGAACAAATTACACACAATTGTAAACAGACAAATAAATAAACAAACAAAGCTATCTTCAAAGTTTTTTTTAAAGAAAGTAATCATTTTATTCAGCAATTAATTGCATTAAATTGTTCAAGATTTCTACATTGTTTAAAAAATATTTTCAAATGCTGTCCTTTTGAAAATCCAATTAATAAAAAATTCTTAAGAAATTAGTATTTTCACAAAAATATTGAACAGCACAGCTGTTTTCAACACTGATATTAATAAGAAATGTTTCAGTGTTTCAGCATATTAGCAATAGCTATATGGAGCAATGGCACCTAAACATTTAGCATTTCCATCACAGGAATACATTAAAATATATTAAAATATTACATGCATTTACTTACTTAAATATTTATTTATTTTATCAAATAAATGCAGCCTTGGTGAGCATAAGAGACTTCTTATTGCTGAGCCCAAACTTATATATATATATATATATATATAT
>NW_015661999.1:69800-82514 GCF_001515625.1 Sinocyclocheilus rhinocerous | reverse complement strand
TATATATATATATATATATATATATATATATATAAAAAAACTGTCATTTGATGAAAGAAAGAGATGCACTGGATTATTCAAAACAATATCTTTATCATGATAGGCTGAGACATACTCTTTCTTTATCAATGGCATTCTGTTCCAAACACACAGCGTTCTTTGATAGGAAACTTTACATCATCCATTACAATATAGTGACACACTGGCCCAGTTCAACATCACACATATAGCATGAACAGAGTCGCACAGACTATCCCCTTGAACGCATATCTCCATTTAAGAGTATTATAAGCATCAGAAATGCACAAGCATCAACAAATAGACACAGTATGACAACACCTACACATTATCTATAATGGACTTTTACACAAACACAACATAGCTACAGAGATTATTATAAAAAGCAGTTTTCAATATGAAACATCTCTAGAGCTTAAAAAAAACTAGTTTACAGACCAATTTAAAATAAGCTGAAAAAATGTCACTGAGGAGTTTACATTTTACCTATGGACAAATATACTGGAAGCTGCTGGGAAATCTAATCTCGTATGCAGCCTGCAGTTTGTTCCAGGCTTCTCAGTTTGCAAAAGTCAATCCTGCATACTAAACCTTAAAGACAAAGGCCTGCACTGCTATTCCCACATTATACACAAATTTGCTAGGCACTGACAGACTTTACTGTGATGTTTGGAATACAAAGTAAAACTGCTCAGTACCCCGCTGCCAAGGTTTTCATGTAGTTTATGCCAATCAAGGTCACACAATGTACAGGTCAAACTTCCCTGCAGTTACTGTTGTGTGCACTGCACACGTGTACTCTTATGTGTGCGCGCGAGCCTCTAGTGGTCACAAAGAGCATTACAGTACGACTAGTATTGACTACAGTAGGCTACTGTACAATAGTACCATGGTATCATGGTATTGGCCTGCTACAATAGTACATGGTCTTTAGGTAACACTATGTTATGTGGACACTTATTATGGCATATCCTCCTGAGAAAAAACGTTTTGTGAATTATATATATATATATATATATATATATACACACAGTATATATACAGTATATATATATATATATATATATGTCATTACATTGGTTGGAGCATAAGAAACAAATGGAGAAAAAACATTTTTGTTTTTTCATGTATAGGCATGTATAGGCAAAAACAATGTTTTATTTTTTCAGATGATTCTCAACTATGTTATGAAAGATATAACAGAATGATTCAATATATTATTTTATATAAAATGTCCATGAAGTGGTATTCCCATTCTATATAATGCATCTAAACATTGCATATAATTTGCATATTAATTTGTTCTTGGGGCTAGTCATAATGAAAAAATACGTTCATAACAAAAAGTCATATTCCGATTTGAAACCCCATAACATTTTTCTGAGATGTTATTTTTACGACAAACAATTTGATTGTTTGACAAAATGATAATTACAAAATAGTATCATATTTCCCTAAGAGTGCTAAATTAGATCATTTTGTCAATATCAGTAATTTTTAAAGAACGAGGAGAAGGTGTGTTTATGATCAATCCCCCAAACATTTGATATCCCTAAAAAGCCCTGAATGTGTTCTGTACAGGACATCCAAAACTGTGGCATGTATAGTTTCAGAGAAATTCACTAAAATATAATGTCCTCTACAGAGGACAAAAGTCTATGCCTGGGTCCCAGGAGGATATGAATATTGTAATTATTCAGCACCCATAGTACAGGGCTATGTCAAAATGGTAATAGCATCTGATAGCATTACTGTAATATGATACCACCACAGCACTTTTGGGAAAAATATGCAATATCTTTGAGTGTTAGTTTACTTCAGTGTAGTAAAAGAATCACAATTAGCTACCATTTTCAGTTATCAATGTCAAATTACCCATCTAGAGAATCAGATTTGTGAACTAGCATTGATACTTTGGTATTTTTTATATGCTATTACAATATTTATTAATATTGTGAATTAGCCTTTAGTTTTATATTTTCAGCATTCAATGTAATTTTAGTTAGGGTTAGGTGTCTTTAGTTTTAGTAATTTTGTTGTGCACTTTTGTCATTTGTATTAGTTCTATATTATATTATATTATTATTATTATTATATATATATTATTATATTATTGACATTTAAATTAGTTTTTTCATATTTATATTTAGCTTTAATTAATTAACGGTTACAATAGACTGATAAAACTCTGACAAAAGGTATCAGAAATCTCTTGGGGGAGATTTCAAAAGGACTTTTACCAGAAGATGGCGCCACAGTCTCATTTGAGAAAACTAGTACACCATTACATGCTTGCTAAAGTAAACATTGCATTTGATATTACAAGAAAATGTATTTCTGTCTCACCTCACTTATTGTGTAGTGTTCACAGATTCCGCCATCTGGTTTTTAGCCGTTTTTGAGTCTCCCCTTTTCCACAACTATGGTCCTATATTTGGAGAGAGTTTGTCTTAGTCCGTTATCTTTGAGGTATTTAGCCAATATGTTCTATTTTTAGGGATCTATAACATGCTGCATTAGTCTGTTTAGTGTTTTAGTTTCATTTCCCTTGTGTACCATACATGTTGTTAGTCAGTTTGATTATATTGTGGATGTTTATGTTTGGTTCATCAGTTGTGTTTGTCTGGTCAGTGTAAAGGTTAAATAGTTTGCTTGCTGGCCAGCTAAGGAGTCTTGGAGGCTTATTTCTTCTATATTTAATGTTTTTCATTGAGGAATGCTGTGTGTGCTTAATTTAGACATTTTTTATACGTTTGGATAAGTGATCTTCAGCTCTGTTAATTGGTGTTTTACCTTGAATATTTAGCATAAGCCGTCACAAAAATGTGTGTAGGGATTCATCTGAGTTCTTTTCCCGTTTCGTTTATGCTTGCTTGCTAATAGGGTCTCATAATTTGCATCCATCCATATATGAAAAGTTAATTTGCAAAAACCGATAAACGTGCATTATTCTCCACATATAGCGCGATCTGAACACTAAACACGTTTTGCCAAAAACGCCGGTTTTGTTCACTTTCAAGGCATCGCGAGTTCACGTTTAAGGCCCTGTCCCAAATGGAACACTTCATGTGTACTTGCGGTCTCACGGATTTACAATGGTCCCCGAGACCGTAGAGTGTCCCATTTGTCATTTTAGCGTTCAGAAGGGTGCTCGCGAGCGCCCCCTTTGCGGCCGTTATGCGCCCTCGATCCGCACAGAGAGAGAAAAAAAAAAGTTATCTATTTTTGCAAATTAATTCTTCATATGTAGCTTTATGTAGGAATCAATTACATTGCAACATGTTGAGGTTGGTATGTTTATATTATAGAATATAAATACTCAATTCCTCCTTTTCAAGTATTGTTACAACTTTTTCAGTTTTAGCAGAAGGAAAAAGTTCTACTGCAGTGTTTGATGTCAGGCGTCATGATGGGATGCAGTTACGCGTATTTTCCACTAGAGTCTGCTATTGTTCCTTTCAACCCGAATCCCCTGTCTTTACACATTCTCCAATGAGAACTGGCCGATGTGAGCTTTGAAGCCGAAATCCACAGAAAAGGTCTATGACACAGGCGCTCAAGAGGCCGTGCACACGGTATGTGATGTGCTCTTTCCTTCACTATAACCGAGAGCGCAGTTACAAACGCTTCGTCTTTATATATGACCAGCTGTTTTTGCGCAGTGACTGTAAATTTTCCTAAAATCTTTGTGTTGGATTGAGCTTCTGAGAACGAAACACTCTAGCGATGCTCTAAATGTAACATTTAATACCTGACCGGAGCATTCAGAGGCGTTTGACCGCCGCGCGTTTGCTCATATTATCGCCTGTTTCTATTTCAAAACGACTGACTTGACAACTTTGGGCTCCTGAGCTCAAATACATATGTATTTAAGAGACGTTTATTTAATAGGACCATCTGAGCCACAGATGGATGAAATGTGAGGAAACGTTGTGTGGTTAGGTAAGATTATTTTTATTTTATTGTTGCTTCTGTTATATATATAAAAAAAAAAACAGATTTGAATAATATTTATTTTTATTTATTTTTAATTATTTAAAAGTCAACTATAGGAGGTGAAGGTGTTGTAAAGAGAAAAGAGCATGATGGAGTCTGTTGTTATGCAATGATATTGCATGTTTTTTTTAATACATTTTTCTTTTTCTTAAATGAATGCAGTATGAATGATATTGCATGATTTTATTAATTTTTTTTTTATTAAAAGTCTCCATATGACATCAAGTTATGGTCATTAATATTATATGTACACAAATATAATTTACAATAAAATAAATTACGGTATAAATAAAAAACTAAAATGTCTTGTGTTAGAATACATTATTTTTAGTTTTAAGAAAATTTATATAGGCTATCATTTAATAACAAGCCTTGTTTATAACCATAGAAAAAAAATAAGAACTCCAATCTTCCCAAAAAGACTGCGTGTGCTTGCACTCATAAAACAAATAATGCAGAGTTTTGATAATGCGTACAGTCAGTATAACAAGCTTTATGGTGTATCTTCTCATGCCTCAATTAATTTTATACTTTCATTATTATAGTGACAGACAAAATGTTTACAAGGAGGTTTATGCAACTCAAAGCACAGGAAAGATAGATGTTTACAATGCTATACAGTGTTTTGATGCATAAAGTACATGTATATGACACAATGACCACAATTTGGGGTTAGTCTCTGCAAACCTGATTCAAGATTCAGCTTGTTTCTGAATCACCATGGTGTGCGGGCCGAACAAGAACTGCACTCATGTTTTGTAGTGCTTCGTGACTTAGCGAGAAAATGTTATTCATCATCTTTGATTAAAACCTTGTTTTCTTCCAGGAAGTTCCTTGTGTGTTCTTTGCATGATCAGTCTTGTATTCTAGTCTGCATTCTTTATTTCAGCATGACAATCTGGAATTAGTCGCTGACATTTACCTGTTTCAGGTCTTTCAGTGTGCAAAATATCATGTATTGTATTTCTGAAACCACCCACGCACCTAAGACCTGTCAGACAGGGCAAGAAAGCAACGATTCATGTTTTATCAGCTCTAACATCTGTTCAAACCATGTAGAGCCAGGTAAAACTGTGGTGTCTGAAGACGTTCTTGGCTAGACGTCTCCTTTGCAACAGGTCAGATGTGCCATGCGTTTGGGTCGAGTCACCTCCCTGTGGGATTTGTGGTTTCTGAGTTTGGCCATTTTTCTAAATTGGAAGTCTGGTGTTAACGGTTAGTTTTTAATTTATTTGAAGTTTGTTTTGTATTTGTCAAATGTCAATGCTGATTTTCTTCTTATATTCCCACTGGATGCCAGAGAGGCTGAATGCAACCTCATTGGCTGAATGTGGGCTAGCTCACCACCATCTGCCTATCACAGTAGAGTTGGCTAGTATAGAGGTCTTTGAACCAATATTAGGGTGGGAACGCCTCAGGAAGAGAGGCGTATTGATGATGGAAGACCTCAGCATACGACGCACAAGCCCTGATCAGTTGGAACTAGCATAAGCGAACACCCTGGGCATGGAGGGAGCCGTGTGATATTTGTTGTTGGGTGGGTGTGTTGGGGGAGGGGTGTACATGGGGGACAGGGATGACAGCGGTCTCTTTGTCTTTGGCTCTCCAAGCCGTGTGAACGTGTCTGAGTTGGCCCTGCGTCACGTGACGCGGCTGCCCTCACTCCTCCCTGTCCTTTGTTCGGCCAATCTGGGAGCCACCCCTGATTGAATGGGATTATATCCCAGCAGGGGACTGATTCCGGGGGCCTGTATCTGGCTGGCCTGGGGTCCCTGTGGAACAATGCAGATCCACCCTCCTTGCCAGCCCTTCTGTCTTACTGCACCCCTCCGGCCAAAGCCCAGTCATGAGACTGTGCATAGGAAGCCTACGGGAGGCCGGTGCTCCTGGTAATGGAGGACAGCCCCAAAAAGGCAGTCTAGAAGGAGATGCATTGATATTTGTGCAGTCCATCTGTTGGTGCCTGAGAACGCGGTTTACAAACACATCTGGTTTTTCGGAAGTGTTTTTGCACAAGATTGTTTACATGGAGCTGGAGCTGGAGCTGACTCTTACCATCTTAACCATTTTGGTCCATGTTGATCTGAAGTTTTGTTATGAACATTCACATTCGCAGCAAACGTTGAGCAATAGGCCATTTTATTGGTCATGTAGTTTGTATTTCTGTGGAGTCAACTACAATGGACTATAATTGACAGGGTTGCTTGAACGACTAGTTGACAAATTAGCCTTAAAGAAGCTCCTTATAATTTGGCTGAACTCCAATGGCATGTATCTTCTTAGGGGCATCAAGCAGCAATTCACTTTCAGTGAGGAAAGACAGATGACTTCCTGTAAACGTATCACATCACACCGTCACCTGGTTTGAAAACAGTGTAATGTGCTGAGTCCTCTCTGTTTACACTGATCTCCATATGTACACATGTTCAGCCTAGCAGAAACTTAACAAGTGACTGGACGAGTTGCTGATGGAAGGCTTAAAACATACAGTCAGGTTGCCGCTTCCATCTCCTCTGTTGATCTGGAAAACACATTTGGTTTATTTTACATTATTTATCCAGATGAAGATCCACAGAGAAGACCAGAGGCACGCAGGTTTTTGCATTTTGGGGATGGAACATGGGGTCAAAATGTGGAGCAATGGAAGGGTCCAGGAATGTCTGTCAAACAGATGCCTTTGTGCTTCCTCTTCAGTCTTTTGTTCTGGTGCCAGTCTTCTGGCGTAGGGTTTGAGAATTTCCTACAGTTGTTTTTGGGCCAAGAAACAGACCCCCTGCTACTGTTGATATTACGAAGGAAAAAACGGGTCACAAATGGTCATGAACTTAAAGAAATAGTTCACCCAAAAATGAAAATTGTGTTGCAATTTACTCCCTTTCTTGTCATTCCAAACCTGTACAACTTAATTTTTCTGTGGAACACAAAAGAAGATATTTTAAAAATGCCTCATTATTATTATTATTTTATTTTTTATTATTATATATTTTTGTCCCTCAAATGAAGGTCAGTGAGGTCCAGTGGTGTTGTTTTGGACCCCACTGACTTTCATAATATGGACAAAAACTGATACAACACTCTTAAAATATATTTTGTGTTGTGGCGTACAGGTCGTACTCCACAGTCTTCCTGTAAACGTATCACATCACACCGTCACCTGGTTTGAAAACAGTGTAATGTGCTGAGTCCTCTCTGTTTACACTGATCTCCATATGTACACATGTTCAGCCTAGCAGAAACTTAACAAGTGACTGGACGAGTTGCTGATGGAAGGCCTAAAACATACAGTCAGGTTGCCGCTTCCATCTCCTCTGTTGATCTGGAAAACACATTTGGTTTATTTTACATTATTTATCCAGATGAAGATCCACAGAGAAGACCAGAGGCACGCAGGTTTTTGCATTTTGGGGATGGAACATGGGGTCAAAATGTGGAGCAATGGAAGGGTCCAGGAATGTCTGTCAAACAGATGCCTTTGTGCTTCCTCTTCAGTCTTTTGTTCTGGTGCCAGTCTTCTGGCGTAGGGTTTGAGAATTTCCTACAGTTGTTTTTGGGCCAAGAAACAGACCCCCTGCTACTGTTGATATTACGAAGGAAAAAACGGGTCACAAATGGTCATGAACTTAAAGAAATAGTTCACCCAAAAATGAAAATTGTGTTGCAATTTACTCCCTTTCTTGTCATTCCAAACCTGTACAACTTAATTTTTCTGTGGAACACAAAAGAAGATATTTTAAAAATGCCTCATTATTATTATTATTTTATTTTTTATTATTATATATTTTTGTCCCTCAAATGAAGGTCAGTGAGGTCCAGTGGTGTTGTTTTGGACCCCACTGACTTTCATAATATGGACAAAAAATGATACAACACTCTTAAAATATATTTTGTGTTGTGTCGTACAGGTTTGGAATGACATGAGGGTGCGTAAATGATGATAGAAGTTTCATTTTTGTGTAAACTGTCATTTTAAACCACTTAGATGAGCTATGGTCCACAATTTTACACAAAGTGGTATACTTTTAAACACCTTTGGGGTCCAGGACCACTCTACAATTTATTCAAGTTATAACTATTATCATTCTTGCAGAAAACCAGTCGTTTGAACTTAGACCTTCCCAGCAGGGCAAGATGACCGTTAAGCCCAGTGGTTGTGCATCTCTTTGGGGCGGCAGCTGTCATGGCACATGTGTTATGAGGCTGATCGAACTCTAAAACCATTTGAGCAGCACTCAGCAGGTCTTCAGGTCAATTTGAATTCGGAGCTTACCGTCTGTCCAGCTGTGACTCCACAGGAACAGCCTCTTAATATGGCACATCAGTCTCCTTGCAGGAGAGAGAACAGCTTCCCCCCACTGCAGAGGAGCTGTTGTGCTGCAGACGAACCTGCGTTGCACTGATGACTGTGCCGAAAGAGAAAGATCATCTTGGCTCTGTCTTTTGCTGAGCAACAAAGAAAATAAGAGCCAGATGATCAGAGGCAAAGACAATCAAAATCATAGTCACGCATGTGGCACGCATCTAGCATCTGCGATTGAACATGTGGCACTTTGATCCATATATGGTTCAAGAGCTTCATTAGTTAAATGGTTCTGTTTTTAGGTAATTATTTACTTAGCCATTTGTAGATACTAGAGGTGCTTCACAACACAAACAAATAAAGAAACGCGCTGCAAAAACAGAAACGTGCCGCAAATGCTCACAGTTACAGTAATTGTGTATTTTGTCAGCTTATTTAGGCTAATAATAATAAAAAAAAGAAGCAGCAAAGGAATCGTATGATCAGGATTTTAAAATAAACCAAAATCTCACCTTTCAGAGCAAACATTGATAAATATGTCCCTCAGCCAGTTTATGAAGATGTTTTCTTAATTTGCAGGTGTTTTTTCTATTTGCATGTTTTTTCATTTGCAGCGCATTGAGATCTCTCGGCCACCGTACTTTAGCAACCTCATAACAATGCTCTGACATCCACCCACAACATTCTAGCATTGTAGAGGCGAGTTTTGCTTGCGCAGACAATTTTTCCTAATGTATACCTATACAAGTCAATGACTTTTGAGACTTGACAGCATGTTTACTTTGTTATTATCTTTTTGTGATGCACGTCAACATCTCTATGTGGAAGGTTGATGACTAATTTTTATTTTGGCTCCAGATATTGCAATATTTATCAACACTAGCTTGTGATTATTTTTCTTTCATTCTTATCTCCTAACAGAGCCTAATGAACCAGTTGCGCAACTTGTAGTGCCATCCAGCTCCTTTCTGCGTTCCTCCTGTGCACTGCAGCACCCCCTACAGGAACATGTCTGCGGCGCAGACTCAGAATGACCGGGAGAAGTGCTGGGGTTGTCTGGAATCGCTCGGCCTCAGCCAGAGGGAGCTGGTCCTAGCGGAGGCACTGCAGATGGAGTATGACGCTCTCGCCCGCCACCGACAGGACAAGGGCCCAGCAAACACTCTACCCCCTGACACCAAGTCATTGCCCGCGAAGAGCGAGCCCTCCCTTCCTAGACGCGTTCCCAGTCCTCTTTGCAATAATTTGCAGCAGGGTGTTTCCGGATCTGACCCCATGCTCAACCACGTTCAACCCGGGGTGTCAAACTTATCACTATCCAGCGGTGAGTCTCACGGATTTAGTAAGGAGCCTCGTTACATTCTGGATGAATGGGAAAGTGACTTCGAAGGAACGTCGCAGTTGCTGTCAAAAGGGCTGCCGTCTCTAGATGAGCCTCCGCCACCAGTACCGCCCAGAAATCCCATCCCCCAGAACGATCCGTTCATTGTCCATCGAAGCTCAGTCCTACGGGATGTCAACTTGTTCACTCCTGAGGTGGACCAGCCCAAGCTTTCCTTCGGAGACACTCTGAACTACGATAACCTCAATGACTCCCTGAGCAAGCTAAATGGGGATTGGCTCTCACCTAATAGAAGCCGGAGGGTAAATGGGGACAAATCAGGGAAGGCAGTAGCTCGCAGTAACACCCTTCCTCCTCAGATTCCTCCCCGCACCTATTTTCCAGTGCAGAAGAGCACTAGAAACCAACGCAGAGTATCAGTTGATCCGGTGAGCATTCATAATTTTTTTTTCATAATATTAATCTTTTTTTCTTATCATTTATTATACTACATAGCATTATACATCAGTAGTTGTCCGCAACAAACAATGTTGATCTGCCGTGGTACAAGTCCTTGTGCAGATTGAAAGAATGCCATCATCTCCTGTTCCGTTGTTGTCTCCTTTTTGTAGTTTTAAATAATGATTTAATGATTTGATATTTATTTGCCGCCGTCACGGCTATAATGCTTCTCCGACGAGCCGCTTCTTCTTCGGCTTTTGCCGTGGTACTGCGGGTTACACCAGCAACTTGCCCGTGGACACTGCAGACTAGCGGTTTGCATGTGTACTGCACATTGACGAGGACAACGACGCAGAAGTATAAATGAAAACTGACGCATAGCCTTCGGCGTAGGTCCGACGCAGAAGTATAAATCAGCCTTAAGTTATTGCATACTGTTTTATAATGTATTACAATGCTGAGGTGCAGATAATTGCCACTATTGGCAATAAGTAATTAGCAGAATATCCTGCTATTTTAATATAGTATAAATAGCTATTTGCACTTAGTGTAAATAGCATATCACAAAACAAATACTGCTATTTTCACTTAGTGTAACTAGCATCTATCGCTACCCAACCAATATTCAAATATTGCTCTTCAGAAATTGTTTATTGTCCCCCCCTACTGTTAGATGAAATTTACGCCACTGTGCATATGCATATATAAACATATTTATATATATTTAGAAAAATTATATAAAAGGTTTATCACAATCATTTATAACCGTCAGATAAAGGACTATTTACTAAAAAAAAAAAAAAAAAACTCTTTAAACCCATTTAGGTATCTCTGGGGTCCAGGCCAAATGGCTTTGGTTACGAGCTCTTTCAAGTTTCTGAAGAGAGGGATGAAGAAGTGGCGGCCTTCTGTCATATACTTGACTTGTGAGTTAATTAATTTAGTATTTCCATTCACAGTGTCTTGTCTTTCGTATGCACTTTAAAAAAAAAAAACTGAAAAAAAAAATTGTGTAATATAATAATAATTAATTGTTTTTTATTTTAAAAATGCTATTTGTATAATAATTATATTTATTATTAAGACCATTCTTTCACATTTATTTATGCACATCCATTACTGTTTTCACCAGGCTACGATTGGCGTACCCATGCAATGACTACTCAAAAAATGCAGGCTTTGTTTGGAGTCCATGTGTGGCACAAGATGAACTTCAGCAGGGCCTGGGGGTCAGCATAAAGGTCACGGTTTACAGTGACCACTTCAGAGAACCACTCACATTCTCTTGTGATGGTAAGAACGGAAGAGCTTTCAATTATTTATAATCTAACAATACAGATCATTTAAATATTCTATGTCAACTGTTGAGCTCGCTTATAATTGTGGAGTTTAGGGCTGTGCGATTTGGGGGAAAATATCAAATTGTGATTTTTTTTGACAGATATTGCGATTGCGATTTGATTTGTGATTTTAAATTTGCAAAGTCAAGCTTCAGCTCAATATTGTCATTAATGTGCAGCACAGTATGGGTATCATTACCCTGCTGAAAAAAACAATAGAAACCATCACAGAAATTCGTATAGTTTCCATTAAACCATTACAAAATTCCTTTTTGTTTTGGGCATTATTCCAATAGGAATTACTGTTGTTCTATTGGTTGCCATCTGCCAGATTACATCCCACCAATAGAATCCATCAAATAGACACCATTATAGTTTACATTAAAACCAAACAAATTCCCATTATAACCCTGAAATCCATAAAAAATTTTTATTGTGTTTTGGGAGGGGTTCTATGGTTTTTTTCTTCAGCAGGCAAGATTATAATGGTATAACTACTTTTACAGAATTAACTTAATTACTGAATTTCACAGAAAAGATTTGTTTATTTTTTATAAATAAAGAACTGTATTTCTTAAGTCAATTATTAAAGTATTACATTGATTTATTCATTTTAAGTATTTGGGATTTTAAGAACAAGTGGAAAATGTGCTGAATGTTTCATTTCATCCAAGTGAAATTAGCAAGCAGTTAGACTGAATTTACATTCGTTTTAAACGTGGAGCCAGGCGCGAGTCAATACAGGTTGCGCACGTGCGTCAAACCCTCATCCATACTGCCAGATGCGCTCGTGGAGACTTGCGGTGCGGAGCCGGGTGCGAGTATAAACGAGCATTACGAGACAGGCTGCGTGAGTGCGGCAAGCGTGAACGGCTCGCGCCGCGTGGGGCAGAGAGGAGCGAGTATGAGAAGCATTCACAGACACAGGCTGTGTGTGCGCTCTTCTGAATTGGGAATAGCCAACATGCATTATAAACTTATTTCAAATTAATCTGTTGGGGAGATAAAATGTGTAAGATAACGTTCACGTACTAAAAACATCTAAGAATGTATCTTTTATTCTCCAGTACTGAAAACAGAACCGATACGGGAGCTCTTGATACGGGAGCTGTGACGCAGCTCTTGCAGATTACCTTTTTTGTTCGTTGTCTGTCATTTCGAAGCTTAAGTTGCATACGGTTTTCTTTAGTTTTAATTTGCCTAACTATCGATCTGACCCAGTAGACGCCATAATCCCACTCTGTCCCTCTCCCGCTTTCCGTTTTTTTTTTAATTATTAT